>NC_058339.1:37146443-37449474 GCF_905475395.1 Chrysoperla carnea
ATCCCAAAACTTGAAATAGAAATTTTAATTTTTTACATCTATACGCTTTGGGGTGTAAAAATATATTGATCACAATTTTGATGCACGATATTTTACGTTAAAATGATGAAATTTTGACTGATAGTGGAATTGATTGAATCTATGAGCGAATGTTTGATTGAATGAATTGTATGAACATATTTTGAACTCGGTACATTCTTTGACTTTATCTTTGAGTCGAGTACTTCAAACAGAAAACCTTAATCTTGGCGAGGCTATCGAACTAACTGATGCTGCATACCATATTTTGCTTGAAAGAAGAGAAAACGTTATAGTAGAGTTCAGGAAAATTTTCAAAACCATGAGCGTATCTGCGATGAATACGACATGAAGTGACAAAGCCAATTTTCGCTTCATAACATACACAACGCTCGAATATACAGATTGATTCAGTAGAAGGTTATAGGTCGAATTTTGAATCATCGCAATATTTTATCAAATTTTGCCTGTATCTTTTTCCATAAAATGCAAAATTTTGATGAATACTCTTGCCCGACTTTTTGAACATTTGCGTAGACGGAAGTTTACCTTTGACGAAAACGCATTGCCGGGCGGGGTGCCAAAAATTCACTCGAAGCACTCTAAATTTGTAATAAAGATGCGTTTCCGAATGTCTACTAAATGCTTTGCGTTCTGGCAGTTTTGTCTGTGATAACAGCGACGAATGAACGCTTCTTTTCAACCTTGCGTCGTCTTAAAACATTTCTTAAATCGAAAATGTCTTAAGATCAGCTAAAAGCTTTATTTATCGCTCAATGTGCATCGCGATATAGAGATCGATGCACGCAGAGTTTTGGAAAAGTTATTTTTCTGTACCTCGCAGAATTAACTTACTAAAGACAGTGACTGAATTTCACATTTTGACCTTAATAAGTTCTCTTACTCGAAAAAAGAATTTCTTGTTTTTATTGTCTTTTTGACCTAACATGGCGAACAAAAGGGTGAACCCCTCGCTTGGATAATTCACGCGCATGTGCCTGAGCAAAGTTAATCCGATTATGAGAAACTTTTCTCGACTAAGTTGACTAGCATATTTGAGCTTGCATGAAATATTTTTTAAACGGGCTATTCGATTCAATTTTGAAGAAGAGAATTATTATATATTATTTTTAATTTGTCTATCTCTAAATATAAATCTATTACGCCGTGCGGTAATTTAAAAATCATAAAATTAAAAATTAACTATGAAAGTATTGGTTATACATAGCCTGCCATCATGATTATATGTTGAGATAAAAAAAATTTGTGAAATTAACAAAAAAAAAAGTTTTAATTATCACATGTGATAAACACAAGTTGTTCACTTCAAAATTTTATAGTAATTTTAGCCTTCAGATATGTATGAAATGTTATTGGAAAAATTTGATTACAAATTATATGATGATAGTTTCATCGTAGTTACAATCTAAGCACTGCCGGCCGGCGCATAACTCATTTTATCGGAATCTTAATTTTTTTATTTAAAAAGATTAAATTTATCTTGTGACCTTGTAAAGGAGTGATATCATCAAACTCTTCTTAAAGAAAACTACACATTAAAATAATTATTAAAAGAGTTTAATAAATTTTTAATTCGGCATCAAAACCAGTCAAACAATTCCATTACACAGAAATTGACGACAGTGGTTGGCCAAAACTTCCAATACTCGAAACCAGAATTTTCAACATATCGACTTCGTATTGACGGGAATATGATCTGAAAAGAATTTCATAACATTCGGTCGAGTCGATCGAGTTTTTTTTATTTTTGATCGATATCACAGGAACAAAATCAAAGCGTATTAACGGGAATGATATCGACTTCGTTGAAGCTCAAAGTACAAAATTTTGAATTTTATCAACAGAAAATGTTTATGTATTTTTTGATTAGTTTTGAGCAATATAGTATTCTTGTAATTTTTTCCCTAGAAGCTAGTTTTCGAAGTTAAAATTCTTGAAAAATTAAAAATGTAATATGCGATTTTCGAGGAGGGAATTCGCTGAGCTAACGCTGCCCTGCGATACGAATTTTTTTTAAATATTAAACTATTTATGTCATAATAATATCATAGGTGACAGTTTAACCATGGAATTTTTAAATGACCAACTTCACTTTTGATATGGGTGGATCGTTCTTACCCACTTCTTTCTCTTAAATGATGATTTATGGATAAAAAATACGTGTAAGATTTTTACAGATAAACAATGTTTTGATTGAATTTTTGATAATAATTTATTGTTTATTTATACAAATGAACTATCACATTAAAGACAGGGCCGGATTTATATCAGTAAAGAAAGTAAATCAAGGTAAAATGTTTCTTGGAAAACAGTCTTGAAAGGAGTCCTGCATATGAAATTCCTTATTGATCAAATTTAGTATCTTGGAATTGCGGACAACAAAATAATTGGCCAATAAGCTGATCATGGTATAAAACTATGTTTGCTGTCTATAGAATATATCTACTCTGGGTCACAAAAATGCACGCATCACATATACAGTCAAACCTAGGTAAGTGAGAAATGGATAAGTGAGAAAACTCTATAAGTGAGAGTAATAGCCAGGACCTGTCATTTTAAGCTCCCAAAACCTCTATTAGCGAGAAACACAAACCTCTGTAAGAGAGAGTCGTTTTTCCCTCATGGACCTCCGTAAGTAAGACTGTTGCTTATCTATTCCTCTATAAGCGACAGTCGAGCTTTATTTATTTATGTTATTTAGGACGAACTACAGCTACAATTTACTACATTCGTACTTGCTGTGACTTATTATTGATGCTACCCCTGCATTAGCGAGAAACTCGGGTTAGTGAGAAACCTATATAAGCAAGAATGAGATTGTGCTCCCTTGAACTCGCTTATCCAGGTTTGGCTGTATTTCAAAAAATTTATCATAAACAAAAAATAAATTGACTAATTATGAAAAAATTTAATTATTAATTACTTAGTTCAAAATATTTTGTAAATTTCACACATTTTTGAACTTAAAATCACGTCAACAAATTAATTTTTTATCAAGTATATGAACTGTAAATTTTATCATAAATAGAACGAAATCGGAAAAATGAAAAACAATTTTATTTGATATTGTATTTATTAATAAAATTAATATTTATTAGAAGTTATATCTTATGTTGGTGATAATTATCGAAATATTATAATTTTATTGAAAGTTGGATGTCCGATGCCTGATCAAAATATTTAATTAATTTATTCAGTGTTAATAAAATTTTACAATTTTCTTTCCCTTCTTCTTTAAGACTGATCTGTTTTTCCAGAACTAAATTATTTATCATAAATGAAGTAAATTTAAAGAGTTGCTTTATTTTAGGTAAGTTTATTGTTCATTTTGATTTTTTTTTTTAAATTCTGAATTTTTTTGACTTGATTTGATTATCTGAGCAAGGTCTGTTCTGCGTCCAACAAATAATCTGAAATAACCACAAATAGTGTACTATTTATTTTTCAACAAGTTTCAAATGAATATTATTTTATAAACAAAACAAAATGAATTATGTAATATTTTATTAATTCATTCAGAATTTATACAAACAAAATATTATATTAATCAATGGCCTTCTAAATGAATTTCTTTATAAATATTTATGCATATACGTAAATAAAAAAATTATATCGTGCCATATTCATAGAGTTCCGCACCAAATTTATAAAACTATGATAAAGTTTATCAATTAGAATTAATCGCGTCAAGATGAATTGGATAAAATTATACATATACGTTCTAAGGTCCGCCAAAGTTGTTGCAAAAGAGGAAAAATGTTTACAATTAATTTTTTGGCCAAAGGCTATAAAAGTTATCAAGAAAAGTACCATATATACTCTAGCCTTAAGCAGAAAAGTTGTCGGAAAATTTTTAACAACATTTATCGTAAAATCTAATTTGTCAAAATATAAAATGTGATCAGATATTTGAAAAAAAAGAAGAGATCTGAAACTGAGAGGGATAAAAAAGTTCAATAAAAATACATCCCTAATAAAAGAGAATTTTCTAATATAAAGCTGATGAACATCCGCTGGTTTTTAATTAAATCTGAATTAAAACTTTTAATTTACAATTAAATTCAATCATTATATTATTTTATTTCTTCTTTTTATTCAATTATTGAAAAAAGAAAACTGTACGTTCTTATCTTTTAGTCAAAGGAAAAAAACAATTATCATTTAAAATAAATAAAAAAAAACCGGGATAAAATAGATAGACTATAGATTTGTTAGCAGGCTTAGTAGTATAATAATTTTAAATGTATTGTAAAATTCAAAGCATGGGAAGCTATCTACATTCATTTCAATTACAGTTCTGATTTGACAAATATACACTACCCCATGCTTTGATTTTTACAGTGCAAAAAAACAAAATTAGTGTTTTTTAACTATTCTTTATTTGCTTAGCTTTTAGTGTCTCTATGTAAAAAATTATGCACTCTTGGAAGAACAAAGTAGAAAAAAAATAAATTAATTAACTTGGATGTGTTTCGACCTCATGAGTTTTCACATGAGGAGCGAACACCATAAAGATACGATCGTTTATGCTAGTGATCCTGATCAGGACACAATGATAAAATTATAAAATTATTGTATTGCCAACAATCCTTGATAAGAGTGCAAATTGTCAAGTCTATCCGACGCCTACAAGTTGGGGAAAATAAGGTTGACCAATTAAGAAATTTTTTTTTAAATTCCCTATTTATTCCGTAATTTTATGAATTACTATTCCATACCATTGTATAAGATTATTAAAATAGAATAGAATTATTAAATAAATTTTTTTCGGATGTACATTTTGTCAAATGCAATAAAAAAACAACTTTTCTACATATAATTGACTGTAACAGAAAACAGGATCAGATTTTGGATTGACAACCTCGAAATTTTGAATCAGCGACCTAAAAAACACATAAGTATACCCTAACTTTCCTCGTGTATCTTCTATCCTCGGTTACAAAATACCCGAGTGTTCCACGTGTTCCGCGCGTTATACACAGCTAAATTAGTACTGCTTTATAATTAATAATTAAGCTTGGATTATTAAACAAAATTACTTGGTTAATTATTTACCTATTATGAACAAACATAAAATTTAAAAAAAAAAAAAAATTATTTGACATTGAGTTTAATTACGTATTTATTGATAAAGTACATTTTGTTTTTATACCTTCATACACCTACACTGATAAACTTGACACATCGAGGTGTTTTAAAAAGAGGAAACTGAATAAATTGTACGATTTGCCTGATTTGATTGATTTCATAAATTGATCAACCACTTGCTGTTCTCAAACTTTACAGGAAGACTGTTTTGAATCGCATCTAATGAATTATCAAACAAGCAGACAGTTTCCAAAACCATCAATTAATGACAGTTTTTCAAATTCCCCCTGGGGGGGGGGGGGGAATATTCGACGTAGAAATTCGCGGATCCTAACAGGGCGGCTTAAGGCATTACCTACTATCATATTAAAGGCTCAGCATACAGTAACCATGGCCATCAGTAAATCATATGGCCAGCTCTCTAACTACAAGTGTTGAGCATCTCTATTATGGAGTGTAGAGTAAAAGGAGAATCATCTCTGTATATAAAAAGTGTCCATAAAGTCATGTGAAATTGTGGTGGCGCTGCCGTAAGCTGATGACGGCATTTGAATGAATATATATATATATATATATATATATATATATATATATATATATATATATATATATATATATATATATGAATATGAATCATCAGTCATCAGTGGTCATCAACGCCTTTTTAGTTGGTTTTGGAACTATACTCTAACAGCTTTTTGTGGACACTTTTTTGGTCAAACAGTCATAAGAGATGATTCTCCTTTTACTCTACACTCCATAATCTCTATATATTATAAATGCGAAAGTAAGCATGTTTGTTTGTTTGTTTGTCAATTGTTTGTTTGTTTGTTACGCTTAAATGCTAAACTATCGAATGGTTTTTAATGAAACTGTACAGCAATACAGCTCATACTTCAGAATAACACATGAGATATAATTTATAAAGATAATAAAAATAAAAAAAATTAAAAATTAATTTAATTTGGCATTACCATAAATTACAGACTTCTGTAAAAGTAATCACATGACACTACCATAAATTACAGATTTCTGTAAAAATAGTTAATATAAAATATTTCACGGCCATCTTTTCTGATATACTCAATGAATAATTACGAGTATTATACATGAAAAAAACAATAGAAATTGTTTTACCTGTGTAAAACAATCTTTATCACTAGTTCGAGTGTTATAGAAATGGGATAAGCGAGAGCAGTCTTTATCAATATATACTTTTAAACCCAGCGAAGCGGGTGGATATCACTCTAGTAAATAATAATAATTAAAATAAAATAATTTTGTGATTATTTAGTATTTTGGTAGATCTTGAACTTTTTAAACTTTTGGTTGTTTTATTAATTTTACTAAGTATTAAATTTACCTTTAGTAGTTAGATTTATTCATATTACTGTATTGTTCATGTAGCTCGGATATCGTGTATTTCGTATATAAGATCTGAAATTAACTTTAAAACTTTTGAGTGTACTCACATGCACCCCGCTAAGTCTTATAGGAGAGAATCCATGCGAGCTGAGTGAACAATATTGTAGACATTAAGTTTAAAATATTAAATTGCCGTAGAAATAATATATAATCACAAATAATATTTCCATTTCATAAAATCAACTTTTAAGATTTACAAAAGTAATTTATTTAAAAAATAAAAATCTACATACAGAGTGGGGTAGAGAAATATGCGATTTTAAATACTCTGTAAAACAAAACTTATGATTTTTATCAAATTATTTTTATTACCTTAAAATACATAAAAAGTCAACTAAAAAATGGGGAAATTATAAGTTCATATGACTTATAACTTGTTATACATGTTAAGTAAATTTTCAGTTTTGTTCTCTTTCAGAGCTTTAATTGTTGACGATCGATTATCCTGGTAAATTTTGTCTTTTTCTTGAAATTTTTCTTTCCTGGTAAATTCACCGAAAAAAATCGAAGGTTGTTACTTCCGGTTAATTTAAAACTTACTTAATTATTACTTTTTTTTATTGTTTACTTTAATCATGTATTCGATATTTTTTTACATCATGATCTCTCGATTATAATTGATGTTTTTAATATGATACATACAGGCGTAAACTAAATATTAACAAATATCTTATCTAGTAATCTTAATTAAAGAGAATTGAAAAAAATACACTCGTACCTTAATTACTTAATTAGTATGTTATTTATTCTTCTTTCTGTATTTTAAGTTGAGAACCAAATAATTTGGAAAAATCATTGGATTTTGGTTTTATATTGTTTTCCAAATCGCACATTTCTCTATTCCATTCTGTATATTAAATTTCACCTTTTGTGTTTATCTAACATTTAAGTTTTAATGTTAGTTATTTCATAAGTTTCAAAATATTTGGCACCGACACCAGGGCCGTAAAGTGTGAATTTCTCCATAAGTAAAGTACCACATATTTTACCGCATCTGTACATATCGTTGCCAGCTATAGGCAGCTTCGACCTCTGACCGAAAAGTTTATCGACTGATTGTTAAAAATATCCTCGGGCATTGATATTTTTGTAATAGTAACTAATTCTTTTGGATTCAATACTTTTTCTTACGATAAGTACTTATTTAGTAAAGAGATTTACAAGTAATCGATAAAGCTCTCTTTCCGTGGCCTTAGAAAAATTGTTTTCGAAAAAAGGACCGTTTTGACAGAAACTCGCAGCAAAATGACTGTCTTTTATTATCGCCATTATATAAAAAAAGTACTTCATACAAGTTATTTTATATTTACTTCCTCGATTTATATCACTACCCCCCCTCCCCGCTTGATTCTTACACTCTCGCCAGACCTGATTTATTCTAAATATTTGTTTATTTTATTGCATATTCATGTTTTGTGTTCGACACTTTTGTTGATAAGTCTTTAGGGGATCAAGAAAATTATTTAATGAAACTAAAATAATCTATTCGTCTATAGTGACTTAGTTTGTTGGTGGTAAGTATATAGCAAAATGTTAAAACTATTTTAATTAGAAAATCTTTAGTCAAACTAATTATTAAAGTTGATGTATACAGGGTGCTCAAGTAAGTTAAACTAACAAAAATTAAATTTGTTCATAACCCTAACTATTGAATCTATATAAATGTAATTAATTAGAATTAAGTACTAAAATATAGCATTAAGAACATTCCCATAAAAACACGGTTTCTTAGAATCATTTTTAAATCATGTATATGCATTCTTATTCAAGTCCTTTATAAGCAGGTAAATTTTTTATACCCCTTGTGGTGTTAAATTTACAGATTTGAGTTGTAAAAGTTGGCGTGTTTAACATATAAATCCTATTCAAGTTTAATTCCTTACAATGGTTACAAGAAGTCGACTTAACACACGATGACTCCCTAAGGATTAGAAACTACATATGCCTTACAGGCTATAAATACAGATTCTTCGTTACGTTTTGAATTGACAAACATTTCCTTCTATTTATTATCAATTTATAATAATATAGATAATTCAAAATTTATATCAAAGTATACAAATTTCTGTTTCATTGGAAACAAGTGAATTTGCAAATTAACAATTTCCATTAATGTTTTTCTTGGAAAATTTATTAAAAGACCTGACGCAAATTAAATTTTATCTGCATTTCGGTCAAACTTTTTCAAATTTTGGCAAATGATAGTTTAAGTCATTCTAAAGAAAAGTTCCCATGGTCACATGTCATGAAAATGACAGGATTTCATGTTATAGCTAAATTAAAGTTGGAAAATGTACTTATTTGTATAATACATTCCTATGTGTGTATAGGCAAATACATATACAGATATGTATAACTACATGCATACGTGTGTTGTTTAATGTAAGGATGTTGTTTTTTAATTCTTGTTTTTTTAAAGAATTTGTTACGAAATACTAAGGAGAAGCAGAGTTAAATGTTCAGTGGATCAATAATATGAATTGTTAAGATCAATTGCCAATTTTTCACTGCTAAAAGTAATATTTACCATTATGATAAATAACTTCACCCATAAAATTCAAAATTAGCATACAAAGGTACTCGGTAAGAAATACTTGACGTTTACTACAATGCTGGTATGGTATGGAGACAGATACTTATAGTATCTATGTAAGCATAAGTAATATTACAGTATTTAATAGGGCTATCCACCACAAGTGTTGTGGATATCGCTAACCAGTATAGACATGACGCCCATATTGCATCGACTGGTCCGTCATAACTATTGCCAATATTACTATTCCCTCAATACAGTGTGGCTTCCACAGCGGTACCGACATAGTGATATTCACAAAAAATTTCTTACCGTGTAGTTTTATGAATGAAATTTGTAATGTGCATGTTCAAATACCAATCTACCGGTACCAACCAAAATTGGTACCGGAACTTCATTTCGATTTTGTCGTCAATTTATTTCTTGGTACAGTAAAGAATCATTATAAAGTGGGAACTTTGAAGGGTTCTGTGTTAATTTTGAAGCAGTTATGAAACACAAAATTTTTCTATTACAATCCTCTTTTTTGACTGGTGCTACAATATACAGAATAGAGTATGAGTATCCAGAAATAATGTTATTTTGTATTTATGGTGTTGGTGCTGGGAAGAACAACATAAAATATATTCTTTTTATAAATTACATAAAAAAATATGAGTGTGGTTGTCATAAAAATCCAGTAGGCCATATATTCAGATATAAAACAATTTCATCCAGTGTTTCTTTAAACACTTTTTACTGTAGTCGATATTTAACGATTCTTCTTTTTTTAATTTAAAATTTAAAAATTATATGAAAGCAATAAAACGTGACTTGGTTCGAATTATGCGTTCGATTAATTGAAAACGATAAAAATATGGATAAACTATATGCACAGAATAAATGAAATTCTGTTTTCATTCCAGATTAATGAATTTTCAATAATAATTAATATTTTTATGGCAAAAAAAATACATTGTAAGGCAAGGGAAACATTATAGGTTTATACGTATACTATAGCGGCAGTTACATTACGATTTAAAAAGTTTTCAGTTTTCTCTTTATTTAAAAAGTATTTTACACACAAACAAAAACCAATTTGCAAAAATTCAAACATTTTCTAATTTTGGGATCATAAAATTTATTTTTAACATTGTTTTGAAATGACATAAACAAACGCGCAATTATTAAAAATTGAATTACTTACAATAATTAATCGTAAGAATATAAACTAATTCATTTATTAAAAATTAAATTAAAGTAAAAAATATATAATTTATTTTTAGCCAATTATGAAAAAAACAAAAACAAACACTAAATTTAATTTCTTTTGAAAGTTTGGCCGACAAAAAAATTTTTATGCACTGAGTGTAACAACAGAAAAAACATCACTTTTATGTATTAACAAAAAAAAAAAATTTGTTTTAATTAAATTGCTACAAAATTTAGAACACGAGTAAAAAATATATTCTGTAAAAGTTGTTTTTTTTTTGTATAAAGAAGAGACATGTGATAAAATTTTTCAATGTATTAACGCGAACGCGTAAATAGCAACTGGTTGATATGAAATGTTGGTCGCCAAAATCTGTCAAATAATAATAAACTCTCAACACATACATGCATAGAGAACGACGGCGCGGCGTGGTTAGTGTGTAGACGGCGGCATAGTGAAATAAGTAGGCATCAGCAGCGTCGTCGTCATGAACTCAGAGAAATAAATACACTCTCTGTTGATGCATCTCTCATGTATGTATAGATAGATGTGTGATAATATATATCTAGTTCCTCTGAACCGACAGAATCAAGTAGTATACGCGCACACATTGGCTATTTGCCATTTTATTGTAACTTACAATTTGTAAGGGAAAGCTAGATAATTTTCCGTGAGTTTTAGATTGGTAAGTAAAAGGTTCTCGATTATGTTGAAAGCAGGTGAAAAAGCTCTCGATAATGTTGAACGCAGGTTGTCCGACTGTCCGTCTGTTGCCACGATAACTCAAAAACGAAAAGAGATATCAACGGGTGAGGTGTGGTCGTAAATGAGCAACATAGGACAGTTGGATCTTGTATCAGTAGGATGAATCTTGTAAATCGATAAAGATAGATCAATAGTTTAAATGGTCAAAAATGTTCCCTATAAAAAAATAAACAAATTTTGTTTCATTTTTTCGTTAACATCACTGTTTACCCGTGAGGACGCAAACTAGGTGCAAACTATATAGTACTTAGTCTGGGAATATCAGTTACATGTGTGTGACATGTATGTAAAAACAAACGATTGCGTAATCGGCATTGTCTATACATGGTATTTCAACAATTAACTCAGTCAATTGTTTGTTTTCATTTGATCACGAAAGTACAGGTGCTAGAAAAATAATTTTAACTTGCGAAATTTTCGGACCTGTTCGTGTACTTTCGTTAGTTTAATATATGCGGTACTCAGTAAATAAAAAAAACTTGTAAAAGAAAAATGGTGAAAATGAATTTAATTTTTTATATTATTTCTCTTATCATTCAATAATCACGTAATCGAACTAGTGCATTGTTGCTAGTGCATTAAAAAGTAAATTTATATAAAATGATCTACAAAGCTAAATCCATGAAAATAGATTTTATCCCATTTTCCTCTATTGTAAATTTTATACCACCATTTCCGCTTAGCTTTTCTATTCAATGTGCTAACCGCATAAACCATATGATGAAAAGACGGAACTTTTATCAAAGATAAACAGAATATTGACTTCTATAGTAGGTACATACATTATGTGATACTCATTTTTCATGTAAACTTCCAATAACTGTATTCGATCAACTAGTTCTTTTTCAATACCTCTATATATAGACCACTTTCCTGTATAGAAATAAGTTTTGAATCATAAATTCAATGAGTTTTCAATCTTGTTGAAAAATTTAAGCTCAAATCTTCTCAAACAAATAGGCCAACCCCGGCGCTCTAATTTAATACATTTGAAACAGAAGCATGAAATCATCATGGTAAGTATAATAACGGTAGTAAATATCTGCTATACAAATTTCCTATTTTCGCTGAAAAACTCGAACTAAGTACCGAATTAAAAACAATTAAGAGTACAGCTGAAAAATTTCTATGGGCTAATCTAGACAGTGAATCTGGATTCATCGTCCATATTTACATAAGTATTTTATAGAAAGTAAGTTGCTGCTAATATTTGAGAATCTATAAGTCGAATAAGTCTTTTAGTCTGTATACGGAGGATGTTTGACGATAGCACCAGAATTTTTTTCTTTAAAATGTAATAAATATAATGATGACTACATTTCATAAGTTTAAAACACCCAAGCTCTTCTCTCTCTGTTATTATATAAAATGTACATGAATTCAATTGGGAGTAATAATAACGTAGAAATTTGACAAGCTCTGCCCATAAAAGCTTTACGTATAACGCGATATATTATTAGTATTCAAACTGAAAATTTTAGGAATATCAATTTTGCCTTATAATTTTATAATAAATTTAATAATATATTGATTTATTGATTCAATTTTGTATTTGTAATTTTATAATTGGATAATGGTAGACAATTTTCATGAAAATAATTGACATAACTGATGAAATAAATTAAAATAAAGTTTTATCTTTATAATCAAACTCATTTTATCAATTTTATCGTTTTATCATGTACAAAATACATACAAAATGCTCGGAAGTCGTTAGTCATTTTTCTACATTCTCTGGTCTTCATTCATAAAGTTATAACAAAACTCATAATCTAGATTGAAAATATGGTACAAATAATTTCAAACGCAAGTCTAAAAAATCGCGCACAAATTATATGTAATCTGCATTTCGGTCAAACTTTTTCAAATTTTGGCAAATGATTGTTTAAATCATTCTAAAGAAAAGTTCCCATGGTCACATGTCATGAAAATGACAGGATTTCATGTTATAACTAATTAAAAGTTGAAAAATGTACTTATTTGTATAATACATGCCTATGTGTGTATAGGCAAATACACATACAGATATGTATAACTACATGCATACGTGTGTTTTTTAATGTGTGTAATTCTTGTTTTTTTGAAGAATATGTTACGAAATTCAAAGAAGAAGCAGTGTTAAATGTTCAGTGGATCAATAATATGAATTGTTAAGATCAATATTTTCAAAAACATATACACGTACATGATTTTTGGCAATCAAATTACAATAATTTTTTTTATATAAATGAGTACATATTCCAATTTTAATTTAGCGATAACTTGAAATCCTGTCATTTTCATGACTTGTGACCATGGGAACTTTTATCCAGAATGACTTAAACTATCATTCCCCAAAATTTGAAGAAGTTTGACCGAAATGCAGATTACATATAATATGTGGGAGGTCCTTTACCTTGGCGCTCGTACTACCTTAACCCTAAATAATAATGTTCATTTTCAATATCTAAGAGTTGTTTTCCTGCAAAGGGCCGATAGTAAATTGTTATAAGCTTATCCTTGGTCAAACACTTGGCAATGCTCGTATTTGTTATCGTACAAGCACCAAAGTAACAAGTCACTATCTAAAAAATATCTCCAAAAGCACTTTTACAAGAATTTTTTAACATTATTTTTTAGAATTATAAATAACAAAGTAATTTATTTATTCAAATTTAATTTAAAAATCTCAAAATGATTTGCAAAAAGTTAATTTTTAAATCAAATGAAAATTTGACGTTTCAAAAAGGAATGGTAATTTTTTTTTTTTTTTTTTTTTTGTGAATATATTCATAAACTGTGACTAAATAAACTAACTTATATCATACCCGAAAGGTTAATACTATAGAATAAAGGAAAATCTCCATCATTATTTCCTTTTGTCAAATTTTTCGTCAAAAGTAAAGTATGAAGAATGGGATACATGTATTTACAATCTATATATATAAAACAAAGTCGTGTTAGTGACACTACTTATAACTAAAGAACGGCTGAACCGATTTAGCTGAAAATTGGCAGGGAGGTAGTTTAGAGCCACGAGAATAACATAGGATATTTTATCCCGTTCGACAGCATTCCTGTGGGACTTCATAACTCTACATATACCATTTATTTATTAAACAAGGATAGTTCAAACCTACTTACATTTAAATCTTATATGTCGATCTTTATTTATTAAATGTTATATGTACTGTCTATATCTATTTAATATATGTTTAGAGCTATCTTTGTTTAGAATATTCATTTTATAATTTAGTGTTCTCTTACAATAAATTATATATGATTGTTGTATCTACTATCTTTTTTTGATAATTTTTTATTAAACAAGGATAGTTTAAACCTACTTACATTTAAATCTTATATGTCGATCTTTATTTATTAAATGTTATATGTAATGTCTATATCTATTTAATATATGTTTAGAGCTATCTTTGTTTAGAATATTCATTTTATAATTTAGTGTTCTCTTACAATAAATTTTAAATGTTTGTTAAAAAACTAATGTAATAAAATGAATAACAAATATCTTGGGTCTTTGTCCAACTTATTACTGTCCGAAACAGTAATGAATCGTAATTGGAATGAAAAGGACAATTTCGGAATAATTAGATTCAATGCGGAATAATTTCAGAGACAGAACGGAATGAAAATGTTGGCTCTACAGTCAGATTCATAAAATATCTCGAAAATTACTCATTTAATGGTCAAATAAACACGATTTTTGTAATTTTCGGGTCAAAATTACCTTATAAACTTAGTTTTATCGAAATTGGAAACAAAAACTTTTTTTACACTTTTGCAATTTGTAAAAATCGAAAAAATCATAAAAAATTCAAAAAAACACAATTTTTGTAATTTTTGGTTGGGTTGGGTTAGGTTGGGTTGGGTTGGGTTAGGCTGGGTTAAGTTGGGTTGGGTTGGGTTAGGATGGGTTAAGCTGGGTTAGGTTGGGTTGGGTTGGGTTGAGTGTGGGTGTGGGTGTGGGTGTGGGTGTGGGTGTGGGTGTGGGTGTGGGTGTGGGTGTGGGTGTGGGTGTGGGTGTAGTTGTGGGTGTGGGTGTGGGTTGAGTTGGGTTTTTTTTTTTCAATTTTATTGATCTGCATATATAAAAATAAATTGCTGTGCGTTAGTCTCGCTAAAACTCAAAAACGGCTGGACCGATTTTCAAAATTAAACTAAACTAAATTAAAAAAAACCCAAAAATTAAACTAAAGAAATCAAAATTTATTAATTTTGTATCGGAATCGCTATTGTTACGCTTGATCCTCAAGGTTGCAAGAGTGTTCCAAAATTGTTCAATATATAGGAAGATACGTACAAGTATACTGCGAAGTTATACTATTTATCTATATTCAGTTTGTAAAACATAACCAAAAATTTCAAGAAGAAACTCAAGAAGAATGTTTGTCATTAATTTTGTTTTATTTGTGTTTATTCCCATATTGTTTATATTGTGTATGTTTATTAACATACCCGTGCGCCTGGCCTTTGCGATGATCATAAACAAATCGCAAGGCCAGTCGTTGGAAGTTTGCGGGATTAATTTAGAATTTCCATGCTTCTCGCATGGACAACTATATGTCGCGTGTTCACGTGTAGGAAAGCCATCGTCTTTATATATTTATGCTCTGAAAAACCAAACTAAAAACGTAGTTTATCAAAAAGCTTTAAATTGCATAGATATATTTATTATGTTTTGTTATGTATATTTTGTTGTGTTAATAAAACACATAAAACATGTTAAAATGACCAACAAGTTTCATTTAATAACCTAATACCATTTTAACCGTAGATAATACAACCAGTGTTAATTTTTGACAAAAATAAATTAGAGTCTAAAGGTTGACATAATCACGAACCAAAAGTTGTAAAAAAAAAAGTTGCAGGTGATACGAAGTTCACCGGGTCAGCTAGTATTTACATATACTACAGTCATTTAAAATAGATTATTCGATTAAAACAGTCTTCATCTCTAACATAAAAAATGTTCAATCTTCTGTGCCTAACAAGTGAACTTTACAAAATTAAAAAAGGCCTAGAGAAATTTTTCGGGTGCGGAATCCTAAGCTTGCACTTGAAACATAGATAAGAACACTCTCCATTAAATTGCCTTTAGAACAAAACAAAAAAAAAAACAAACCGATACATCAATTTGGGCACTACGATGCCACAGACAGACACACACACAGACAGATACACATAGTTCCTAACAAAACCAGCCGTATCTGTATATCTATCCTTTCCATTTATTGGCTCCACCAATTTTTAACCCCCGAACCAAAAAAAGGTGCGGTATAAAACCGATATTGATTTTTTTTGTCCCGTTCGAAAGGTAGTTTAATGAAGAGTATTCTAAGATATGTTTCAAGTTCGAGTTTAGGATTCCGTAGGTAACCGGAACAACTAAAAAATTGAGAAAGTGAGAAGGGAAACCCAAGATTAGTGTACTAATATTAAATTATAATTTGCATTATGTTTTCTACAATAATATTGATGAATATAATATGGTGTAAAACATGCATATATTCAGAATAATATAAAGATACGTAATTATCATCAATGAATGTTCCATGATTGCGTGATTCAGGGGGGTTGAGGAATTTTTTTAGAATGGACTTATCACAAGATTTTTGTAGTAACTAACACAATTTTATTTTTCATGCGCAGACTTTCTAGTTTGCTTCATTGCCTTTTCTTACTTGAAAAATTCACGAAAATCTAGTTTATTTTCCGCTTGCAGGGACATTTACTGAGATGCCGATTGAAATCTACATTTCTAAACGACCAATAACGTTCTTATCAAACGTTCTCAATTTGTGGGCACCCTGTATATTCGATGTCAAAAATGAATAGCTTAATGTTATTTTTTTTGAAAGCAGAGCTTTTTATAAAGAATAAATTTGTAAACGTAAACCTTAACATAAAAAAGTTTTCCATATGTAGCCAACTTAGCTAGACACCCTATATAGATGGTTTAAACATGGTTAGAAGAGTATATTATCGAAGTAAACGTGTTTTCCATCCCGAATATAATATTCTTATTTAGTATAATATTATATTCAGAAATATTCTATTATGTTTAGATTCTGTATTATGTATATTATGCATATATAATTATGAAAGTTTCATTTTATTCGCACCGTGCGTGAGTTTTATAGGAGGCGTTTCCATGGTAACGATACACTACTTGAACTATAGAATTTTATGGGTGCATATATAATTGTATGGATTTCATTTATGACTTGACATTAAAAATTTAATATTATCGTCTAACAAATTTAAATAAATAATTATGATAATTTAAATTTGAAAAATAATATTTGTGCAATTTGATTTCTTATTTTCACAATTTTTAATGCATTAAGTTTAATTTATCAGTGCTTTTCAATAATTTTAATTTGACATTTTCTCTAAGATTAACATGTAAAGAACTGCAAATTAGCCATAACAGCTTCCTTTATCGCAAAAATTTTTCACTGGAAGCGCTGGCATCGATTTTAATGTACCTACCATGAAGGTTATAAAGAAGGAGAACGATCGCTACGTGTTAAAGCATTAGCGCGTCTGTCCCTGAAAATTTGTAGAATTTATAGTTCATTTTTCAGCCACCAGCCGCGCTGTCATCAAGAAGTAGTATCTGCGAAGTTAGCTGTTTATGAGTACAAGTAGATGAAGTTAGTTGCATAATGTACAAATTGATATATCATTTCAAATTAGCGCACAACAGCCCGCTTTTATTGATACTACTTAGCGGTCGCAGCGCCTCACTTATTTTATCCATATTTCAAGGACAATATTTTCTATAGCGATCGTTCTCCTTCTTTATAATCTCCATGGTCCCTACCATGACTACGCACACAACGAATAGGGTATAAATTATTTATATATTTTGTACATAAACAATAATTTTGGTGAAAATATTAATATTTACCCGTAAAAACATTAATTAAGTCTATAAATAACATGTGATTGTTCATATTTCAAATAGTCCGGCCAGCTAGAAATTTATTGTTCATATTTATTGATAATGAAATGATAAAATGAAAGCACAATTTAAATAATTATATTTGTAAGCATCAACATTGTTGTCCGTCCGTCCGTCCGTCTGTGGACACGATAATTCAAAAGCGAAAAAAGATATCGAGCTGAAATTTTTACAGCGTTCTCAGGTCGTAAAAAGTGAGTTCGAGTTCGAAAATGAACGTCATAGGTCAATTGGGTTTTGGGTCCGTAGGACCCATCTTGTAAACCGTTAGAGATAGAACAAAAGTTTAAATGTAAAAAAATACCCTGATAAAAAAATAAACAACTTTTGTTTGAAACATTTTTTCGTAAACATCACTGTTTACCCGTGTGGGGGCCAATTAGGCGGGAATTTTATAGTATGCACTATACTTGAATATCAGTTATGTATGTGTCACATGTATGTATGTGTTATGTGATAAAGAAGTCAACACTGACTATGCATGGTATTTCAACAACTAACTCAGTCAATTGTTTGTTTTCACTTGTTTTACGTAAAATTGATTTTTAAAATCATTTCTTTTTGAACTTATTTTCTACTTTTTTAGTTTGTTTAAACTATTATTTATTTTCTATTTTTTATTTCAGCTCTAGTAGAAAAGCGTGTTTTCTAGTTTCTTAACTATTATTTAATAATATTGTGAAATGTTATCTGCGCTTCCACCAGAATTATTATTATTATTATTATTGAATTATTTAAATTATAAAATCGTAAATACTATTCCTGTATCTGACGATTAAATTTTATATTGTCATCGATCCTTGATAAGTGTGCAGAGTTTCAATCACGTTCAATGATACCGTTATATAAATATATAGATTCATACCAAGGAAATAAAACCGCGTAGGTTAGGTTAGGTTATATTGGCTGTCCACGAAGGACACACCTAGGCTATAGAGCCCACTGTGATAGGTACCATATATGTGTTTTACCACCTTTCCGCTGATAATTTCATTTATCAGCTGCTCAATTTCAGAGGCTGAGTCCACCTCCTTCATGCATATACCATGCACTACACGGGAATCGAATTCGCTACCCTATGCATACCGCGGACGGAATTGGTTACGCCTTAACTAATTGAGCTAATAGGGCGACAAAAGCGCGTAAATATAGCGAATTTTTTACATAAACGATATTGTGTATAAACTGTTGTTACTAATACTACGTAAAGATGTAAACTTATGTCCACGCGCGGATCTTCAGGAGAGTGACTCGTCAGTAATCGAAAAAAATAAATTAGTAGATAATGATCCGAATTTTTAGTATTTTATAGTTAACAAACGATATTATTATATAAAAAAAATTTGGGTACTTTCCGATCAATTAAGAGAGTAATTATTAATTAAAAATACACTAAATAACATAACCATCCTTATAACAGAATATTTCATTTAGTTTATTTTGAATTAATTACAAACTCTCTTAATTGTTCGATAAGGCACCCAAATTTTTTTGGCGTATATTAACTAATCGGGGGTTCGTTAACCATATCGGGATCATAATTTACTTATTTTTATCCTATTACTGGCAAGTCACCCTCCTTAAGACGGTCCTGCACGCAATGTTTAATGACTTTATTTTTGTTGTACTTCAGATAAAGACTTCTTACTTCATGTATAGAAAAAGGAAGTGGGTTTTTGAAATTCTTAAGAAATAGGAAATATTATAACACAAACCATGAAATTTTGTCTGAAACCTCATGTTAATAATATAATGAAAAGATATACAAATTATAAACATATGAGATTTTGTGTAAAAAGTTTGTTGAAATTTTGATTTCCTAAAGGAGAAAACTTTGTACGAAGTTTCTTGAAAAATTAACGAAAATATAAACTTCAAGTAATACATATCATGTTTTAAGGTAATTATTCTAAATAATTTTTAAAAAACACCAACCTTTCAGTACAGAAACTAATTTAAGTTATTGGTTTTTGTTTAAGTACTTCTTTGGGGTTTGAATGACCACAAGTAAATGTCCAATAATTTTTAATTATTATATTCATCCTGTACTAAAATACTACTCACATAGATATATTTTAGACCAGATGGTTTGGGTGCTATGGGTATTAAGCTGATGGCAACCTGTTAATTACCCAAAAACCGTGATAAGAGTCTTTATGCTACGGCCTAACATCCGTAGAATTTCTAAACTCATGACCTTTTCACAATGTAGTCGATTTAATAATAATTTCTTCATGGAATGTGCAAAATTAATACCAATAAAGAAGATATCAACTTGAACGTTCTAAGAAAACATATCGGAAAAAAAACATAATTTTATTTTTTACCTTCAGGCAAAAAATTTTAAGAGAATTTTAACTGAAAAATTCTTTATAAAGAAACATCTTTTATCTAGGGATTCTGTTTTAATCAGCAGGATAATCATTTTTTTTCTTTTAATAAACGAATGTTACGACATACTTTTGACCTATCCCTATATTCACCCTCCTTAAACTATCAGATAAGATTTTTATGATATTAGTTTCGATAGTTCTAATATCCGACACACCTTCGACCCTCTTAACATTATCAGATTGGGCTAGTATTAAATTAAAGACATTATAAACCAAAAGCTCTAAGCTGTATATCAATTTTCAAATGTATATGTCTTATAGTTTCGGAGAAAATCTCTGGATTTTTATTTTTTTTTTTGCTAAAACGTTTTTGAAATCCACCTACTCAAAAATTTAAAAACTCAAAAAGTAAGAAGGCTTAAATTTTTTTCCCCTGATAACATTGATACAAGTTCAAATATCGTCAAAAAATAATACACTACCACATATCTATCTACCTTATACTGTTAGGTTAGGTTATATTGGCTGTCCACGAAGGATACACTTTTATCATTTATTATTATTTTTATATATTTATCACCTACTTAATTTCAAAGGCTGAGTGCACCTTCTTCATGCATATACCATGCACTACACCAGCCTATCACAACTATTAATAAATGTAATGTTGTTGCGACGGCGGGAATCGAGCCCGCTACCCTAAGGATACCGCGGACGGAATCTTATACTGTCCATTGAACTAATTTCAGGCAGCTCCTACAGTATCTAGCCTACAGATGTATATATTTTAATGTTTCTTCTACATATAAATAATTATTATAAACTGTAAACACGAAAAGGTTAAAAGGATATCTTATATTAAAACCTAAAAAGTATATAAATTTTCACTAAAAACTTTTTATCTATATTAATATCTTCCTTCAAATCAAAACATTAATACATAGCGAAAATTTCGTAAATGTTAGTTTATCATTTATATTAATGTTTTAATAAGCTTTCTCATTCATATTTGTTCATTTCATTTCTAAAGTCAATTTTTATCCTTCTATTACAAGGAAAGGTTTATTAAAACCAATGTGGGATTAAAAAGGATATGGT
The DNA here is from genome assembly GCF_905475395.1 of Chrysoperla carnea. Lineage (NCBI taxonomy): Eukaryota > Metazoa > Arthropoda > Insecta > Neuroptera > Chrysopidae > Chrysoperla > Chrysoperla carnea. Next base: position 37,167,881 of record NC_058339.1, read on the forward strand.
TCCCGGGTACAGTTTCCTTTGTAAGAATCGAATATTTTACTATCACAAGCGTGGTAATAAAACTTAAACACAAACATATTATCCCATTTATTGCCTGTGAAATTTTTTAACAGTAAACTTTTCCAGAATTTCACAAAAAAAGAGTTTGTGTAAAATTTTTCCCTAGAAATTCGAATTTTTCCACGAAAGAAAAAATGCTTAGAATATCCCAAAATATAAGGTCCAATGACTGTTTTCTCAAATATCATGATTATTTTAAGCAGAATTAGCGAAACTGTAAGCGCGCATAGGCGAGAGCATAATAAAAGCACTTTTCTAATTAATATGACTTTGATCTACACCTATAAGAATATTTTGAGCCAGGTCCCAAGAAAAGTCAAATTTTCCCGTAGAATTACAGCCTTATTACCTTTTTCCGACCTTATTACTTACAGTATTCATGTACATTGAAGTTTGAAGTACTCGGCAAAAAAAAAATAATAATAACAATTATAATAAAAATAAAAAATAATAAATTTCAAAGAACTGATGATAGAATACTTAATTTATACAATTCAAAGTAGAGGTAGTACATAATTGGAAAAAATTGCATAATGGACTGTTGCTAGGAGAGATATTAAATTAAAAGTAGAATCCGTAATAGCCTTTCTCATTTACTTCTCTCAGTATCAAAGTATGGAAATCTGATGTCAACTACACACAATTTAATATTATTTTTACAAGTTTTGTGTTTTGTTTTTCGTATTTGAAGGATTTTTTGCTAACAAAAGTCTTCAGCAACCAATAATTTCATAAAAAAAAATGGCAGAAAATTTGAAAATGTCAATGGTTTCGAAAAACCAAAAACTCCAATGGTTCACTTTTGTTGACAGGCATACAAAACTATCGAAATACAGGTGTCCAATTTATACAAAGATCAATTTTAATAAATTGAACACCCGAACCGCGGTTAAAGATTATTTTTCTTTAAAACCAACCTTGCCTTTATCAATCCTCCAAATGGCAAAAAGAATTATACAAATTTCGCTCCATTTTTGGACACGACACCTTATTTTAGGTATACATTATAGAATAAAGTCGAAATATTCATTAACTCAAAAAGATAAATTGAATGAAATACTGTTAAAAACTTTAAATTTCCAGATGAACTAGAGAAAGGGAAAATTTGGCTTTACAGTTCATACATTATTTTGCGAGAATATTTACAACTAAAATTTATTATGAAGATAACATAATTATTTTCACACAGTGCAGTTATTATTCAAATTTTTCAGTGGTTGTTAATCTTTTAAATTGTTTTAAGAGATTTTAAGAAATATTTTCAAATAATTTCATTATTAATTTTAAGATATTTTATTCGATAATAATTTGTTACTCATATATGAATAATAATTATCATTTCACTTATAATAAACTGTTTATCAACTAATTCTAGGAATTACACTGGATTAAGATTCAGTAATGATGATAATTAGTAAAATTAAAGCTGGATTACTGTAGCTAAATATAGCATCTTTAATGGTATAAAATGCCACCTGAATAATTCCAGGTAATCTATTCTTAGTACCAGTAAGTCTTTATGAAATGGAATATTAATATTTAACACAATAACCTAAATAATATATAGGATGTTTTATTTAAGTTGACTCAATAGTAAACACTGATCCAAATTGAGTTTCCTGAGTTTAATTTTTTTTTTAAATCAAAACGAAAACCACACAAAATGATATATTATTTATATTAGTTAATTCCGTCCGCGGTATGCTAGGGGTAGCGGGTTCGATTCCTGTAGTTGCAACAAAGTTAATTTAATTAATAGTTGTGATGGGCTGGTGTAGTGCATGGTATATGCATGAAGGAGGTGCACTCAGCCTCTGAAATTGAGCAGCTGATAAATGAAATTATCAGCGAAAAGGTGGTAAAACACATATATGGTATCACAATGGGCTCTATAGCCTAAGTGTATCCTTCGTGGACAGCTAATATAACCTAAGCTATCCTTTTATTTTTTTTTATTTTTTTAAATTAATCGAATGTTAGTTATACTCCATTTAATATGAAAAAGCATGTCAAGCAAATGGCGCTTACTGGACCTTCTGCAGCAGTTTATTTGTTCGTGATAATTTGTTTTTTTTTTCGCTATTTTCAGGGGGTTATTTCAGCTATAACTTGGCAGATGTCAGCTTTTTGGTGCCAAATTGTTGCAGATTTGTTGATATAGACGCGACTCTTAAAAAATCCAATGGCGTATTCTTGTAGGTACGCCTTATCCTATCGTCAATGTTTAGAGTTTTCTCGAACTTTTGCAAAATGATGTGAGTTGTTCGTTCGCTAGGATGATTAAATAGATCATAATCCTCTCATAAAAGTCTATACGCAGTTTTTACAGAATTGTTATTTCTGTTGAACAATTTGAAATTGTAAATGGAATTGAATGTTTAAAAGAAACATTTGGCATTTGAAACAAGCGAAAGTATGTAGATATATCATTCTAATTGCAATCACAGAAAACTAAAATTGGATCATCTTTACATCTGAACTGCTAAGGGTAGTTCGCTCCGTATTTGTTGTACCTTATTCCATTCAATAATTTTCTTAGTATTTTCATGCGCTGATTCCGAATTTGAAATACTGCATTTTCAAAAGTTGCACTATAAATTGTTTGTTACATTTTTTAAACGAATATAATTTTCTTCTTTTTTTCATTTTTTGTTTTATCTCAACGCAAGCAATTATTTTGACGTATTTTCAAACAGTCATTTAGCACACACAAGTTTTTCTGTTAATGTGTTGAAAAATTGCACTGACTGTACGTCCTGTGGCTACGAAATAATGTACTTTTATCAATAAATCTTTTTAAATAATAAAAATCCTTCAAGGAATAAGTAGTTCAAGTGGAAAAAGATGCTACCGGCTGGCCCCCAATCATTATTTTTTGGTTCGTCATGCCATTTTGGTTTGCAAACGTAAAGAATACAAGACAAATTACACTATATTTTTGGTAATCATGGCCGCTTTTAAGAACTATGTATTTGCTATGCACTTCGAAAACCAATAAATAAAGAAAAATCGAGATGAAGTACTCATCAAGGAGTTGTTTCTGCGGTAAGCAAAGACCTGGCAAAATTGTAATTGGATTGAATCCGCGGGTAAAAGCTAGTGTATAACTGTAACAAAAAACGCTTATCTCAAATATTTCAAAGTAAATAACATTTATTGTATTTAATGAATTGGTAGTAACGCTATCAAATATTGAAAGAACCAACTAACCGACTTAAAAAGGAATGTTTAATTTCAGTCTACTACTAATTAATGAAATGTAAATAAAGATTATTTTTTACTATAATAAATGATAAAATTAAATATTTTGAATTTATTTAAACAATATAAATGATTCATTATATTTTTTTTCTTTTGTGTGGCTTTGAAAACAGCAACAAGTGTGAATGAAACAATGTTGGATCATTACCAATTATTTGCATACTATACAGGTAGCATGTTTTTACACAATCATCATTAGGAATGTGATTTGTCATGATCGAAAATTTTTCGATTTAATAGTAGATGTATTAACTTAATTAAGTTCTTGAAGGTCAAGTCAGTAATAGTTTAAAAAAGATTATGATCTCACGTATCATCTAATCGATTTTATTAAATTGTATTCTGGGAAAACATGCAGTTCTTGATACAGAATCATATTTCGTAATTTACATATCTGTTATAAGATATGTAGTGGAGAGCCGTTAGATTTATACCTCTGAATCCAAGGAAAGACAATGAATCTTTATAAAAACGCAAGCCATTAGTTTGAAACTGTTCGACTGCATTGTTTAAAGCTTACTTAAAGAAGTTAAAAACAAAAATTTGTGCGATCTTGCCCAGGGGAGGGCAAGATCGCCCGTCAAAAAAACCGTCAAAAAATATCGTTCCAAGGAACATTTTTGTGCAACTTTTTTTAGATTTTTGTTTTTGATAATATTTCGAACCCAACCGCTTTGATCACGAAGTGTGTACCTCACGAAGTGTGTGACTTGATAATTGATTTGTAGCAAGTGTGTGTTGAATGAATCCTACAGTGCAGTTGCTTTCGTGTCATCTTATAAGGTAATGCCATTGCATATTTAAAAAAGATAGTGACAATGTGCAGCCACAACTTAATACACAAAAATTTGAACATAAAATTAATAAACGCAATTTCATAACCATTCTTTCATTGTGCCTATAATTCAATAATACATAATTTATAACGAAAGGAACTGTATTATTACCGTATGACCCAGGATATCTCTCGCTATACTTTTTGATTATATTTTAGAGTGTGAACAAGGGGGACGAGAAATAGGAGTAGCTGAACGTTACGGGAAAATTAAGACGGAAGTAGGTGCTCTTTTTTATATCTCTTTGGGTGATATTGATTTAATTTTTCATATACACCCGTTTACCCATCTGCAAGTATTATTAGAAAAAATACATACCCTGTTTTTGTTATATCCTGTATCTATTATATAATTATAGCAATAATATAATTATAACAATAGAAATTCACTTTTAATTTAACTTTTAAGTAATTAATTAGAAGTTATGTACATGTTATTTAATGACAAACTTATCGCTGTGAGATGTTGAAACAGAGGGTTGATATTAATATTTTCGTTGTTCAAAGTAGAATATGTGTATAATATTTTCATTATTTAATTATTTTTACCTTCCCTAATTTATTGAAAAATCGTCACTTAGATATGGATATCATTCCCTGGTATTTTATAGACATTATTCTCAAAAATTTATATATTTGTTCATTCACGGAATATTCAAATACCGTCAACGGAACCGAAAATAAGTAATACCAAAGTCTCGGTACTTTATGATAAATATTTTTAGCTCTAATCAGTTTTTCTGTTGATCAGCGTATTCAAAATATTTAATTTAATTAAACCCATTTTCTTATACATAAGTTTACGTTAAGATTATTAATTAAACCTGTAGGTAATATGTGCATGGTTTACTATAATTTATACTACAGAAGTATAGAATATAATAATTATAAAATATTATAATTTATGAGCTTTGTAATAATTTCTATTTCATTCGCTAGTTCTACATTTCATTAATTTTAATAATTCAACATACAAAAATACAATATACAAATCTTACTAATTAAAATGAGTTCTGGCAATAATACTGTTGTTACTGCTGTATTACGTAAAAACCCAAACTTAATGTAATTGTCCTAAGGTAACTTTTAAGAAATGTCACCTCAAAGGTTAGATAGTATTTTTACCTTTGTGGTTGCCACAGTGGTAACACTTACAGAGCGTAGAAGAGGGAATTTGTATACGCAGAAAAACACCTAGTCCTTAGATATTCAAGGTTGTAGGTCACAAAAATCAGTTTTTTGAAAATTTATCGTTTCCGTTACCTTCAATCGTGTTCACATATATTACAAAAGTTGTAGAGGATAAAATTCTCTACAAATTTTGTCTGACACCTTTTTTTATACTTCGGAACATTCTTTAAATAGAGGCGAAGAAGGTAGACTGCTCAACTACACGTACCTTAATGCAGGGTCAATATTTGATGAATAATTAAGGAAAAAAAACAGAAAATGAGATATTATCAAACAACTGATTTATGCAACCTTTGACCTTGAATATGTAAGGACTCGCACATGTGACCATATGTGACTTTTGAGACAACATTATTTGTACTATCACAATAAAGATTTGTACAAAAATTCAGCTTATTCCGTTAGATTTCGAAGTGAAATCCTAAGATGATTGGAGTATATTTTCAATCATATTTACAACCATTGATTCCTTTACACTTAGAGTTTCTACCTGGACTACCAACACCAGAGGTTTTGGATATTATTATGCATATGTTCTAGCGACAACTTTAAATTTTTTCCAAAATTAACAATCCAAAAATCTCTGTTACATTAAATCTATCCGTATTGATTCTGGCTTTTACAAAACAACTTTTTCAAAGGAGTCGGAATTTTTGTCCTTGTGTTAATAAAATGGTCATTTCAAAATTTAAATTTATTTTAAAACCCTGTCAAAAAATCGACCACTGAGCTTTTTGTTATTCGTAGAAATTGGGAACATATGTGACGATATTTTTTCGTTATCCCTCGTCTTTAATTTAAATATTTTCTTTCAACTAACCAACATTATATCAAATGGAAAAAAAAAACCATAAACTTTGTAAGCTTTTTATCATTTTAATTATATTATATGACTGTATACTTCGAAAAAAGGTTAATTATTCTATGAAAAAATACTGGCTGGTTTTATTAAGATATATATGACTAAAGTTTTTATGGTAGTTGTTTTCCATTAAAATTTTTTTTATCTTTTTTGTAAAAGATAAAGAGTGAGAAAAGGACGAGAATTTGTGTTTTAGAACGCTTGTAAAATGAAACTAATCAATGTGAAAGGAACCCGCACCAATTTTTAAGGAATTGGATCTCGGTCTAATTTGCTCTTATTGCAAATGTAAACGTTTTAGAGTTCTGGATGTTGGAATGTAAATAATTACTGTGTAAAAGTATATTCATATTTTCCAAAATATTTAAAAAAAATTTGTTCGGAACGAAGTTCCTTAACGAAGCTTATCATGGTGAGCTGGGTGTTTATCTCTTATCCTGACCCTGAAACGTAAAGATGTTGAAAATTTCGAAATCGTACCCATTTTCAATAACTGCAAAGTTAATAAATAATAAGCATTTAACACTAAAGTGTCTAACCTTACGAATTATCTATCTGAGCCACTTTTGAAGAACATTTTATGTTGTGATCCACACTTGAATAATTTAGATACAAAACAGTTTAATCGTTATTATAAGTTTTTATTGATGTTAAAAATAATCAAACTATTTTCTATTACGCCGCGCTGTACGTAGTGTTAGTAGCTATTACTGTAGGATATGAAGCGTTTGACCATGGAATCGACTCGTCGTTAGTTGATTTTTATGGGAACCAGTCGAAAATGTTTTCCTGAGTCTACTCAACAAAGTCATATACATGCGTACTTGTGCATTTTTTTATTTACGTCCATACGGTGGGACAAAAGTAGCCTACTCCCGGACACCTTCTAGGCATTTTTTATCTTTAACTTTTTCACCTAAGCTCACCGTTTTCGAGCTAAAAGTATTTGAAAAACAAAAATCCGAATTTTCGCCGACAACTCATTTTTGACAAAAATAAAGATTATTTTGTGGTTCCAATCAAATATTTAATTTCAAAACCATTTTAACTTTTTTTGGTTCCATGACAATTTTCACTATAGACTACACCGTTTTCGATAAATAAGCGGTTAAGTTTTGTTAATTGTTTCCGTAACTCATGATAAAATTTTTTAGAAGTTTGAGTTAGCAACGGCGTATTTTATTAAAATAATTCGAATCCATTTCACTTAAAAACTATTTATTTTAATGTTAATAAACATTTGTTGTTTTCTCTACAATAAAATGTAAATGTTATTGTTTTAAATTTTAAATAAATAGAGTTAGTTATGTATCGGTGGTCTATATATGTAAATTTAATAATGTTTAATTAAATGTTTTCATTTCAAATTAATCAGGAGCAGGCGAAATAATGAATTTTATTCGAAAATTAATCAAAACATTATTCGATTCATCAAAAGTTAATCAAAACGTGATTAAGTTGTTCGAAAAATGCTTTGAAATCGATTGAGAAACAAGCATACTCTAATTCGAAATATATTTTGTTGATAGGTGATAACATTCATTTTTTTTTTTTTGCGCACGATGTAATTCTGCTAGAGATACCCAAAATTTCTGAATAAATTTCCAGTGATTTGTAATTACTAAATCCTTGATTGATATTCAATTCAAGAACTATATGAGCTTAATATATTAAACTTTAATTTTTTTTTTAATATATCACCTTCAAAAGGTCACCCTTTCGCAAAAAAATAAATTGGTGAAAGCTGTGGAAGACATGTATCGTATTCTTTGATTGGCGTGAAACTTATAATTTCGAGTACCTATTAATATTTTACCCGTCCTGGGTAGGTTCTTTTAATTTTTCGAAAATCCAATAAATTTTCTCAATTTTTATTTATTACATGCAGGTACGTACAGTGGAATAAGAAAAATTTCTATAGTCCCAGGGCAAGTAAGAGATATGAGCAAATTGAAGAAGAATATAGAATATATTTATCTTTGTGAATTTGGGTTTTCAAGCACTGGATTGGAACGAAAGAAAATTTGCGAATTTTTCTTTCATCATTTTAAAGGGAGAGTATTTACCTGTACAGGGATTAAGTTTTCTTATTTCACTGTACCTGGGTGTAGACTATCCAGGACAGGTAGCAGCATATTAATTCCTATAACATATCCCAATTTCAAATTGTAATTGACCATTTAGTTTTACAAAAAACAATCGACAAAATCCAAAAGTGAATTGTACTTTGATAACTCTCAATTTCTACTTAGATAACCCTTTTTTTCTTAGTTTTCGCGTTCTCTCTCATGTTATTAGAAATGCCTTAATAATTGTAAACATTGATCCCCAACGCATATGGGTTAATAAATTAACTCTGTTAGTTAACGTCTCTTATTTTAGCTTCTTTTTATTTTTATTAAATTTTTATACAATGTATCTCACTGTCAAAAAAAAAATGCCACGGTTAAAACATTCTAAGCGTACTCATCATATGTTATGTTATAATAGTAACACTTAGAATGTTTTAAAACGAGCATTTTTTTTGACATTGAGTATATATATGAAATATATCATATTATACCATGTAAATAAGAAATATATCTTAGTATATTAAGTTTAGTTCCAAGTTTGTAACGCTTAAAAATATTGTAGCTACGAGCAAAATTTTGGTAAAGGTGTTCATAAAATCACTTAATTAGTCCATTTTCGGCTGTCTGTCCGTCTTTGGCTGTCTGTCGGTCTTTCCGTCTTTCCGTCTGTCCGTCTGTCCGTCTGTCTCTCTGTCTGTCAACACGATAACTAAAAATGATATCATGCTCTAATTTTTATAGCGTGCTCATGACATAAAAAGTGAGATCGAGTAAAATGAGCAACATAGGTCAGTTGGGTCTTGGGTGGAACTGTGGAACCCATCTTGTAAACCGTTAGAGATAGAACAAAAGTTTACATGTAAGAAATGTTTCTTATAAAAAAAATAAACAACTTTTGTTTGAAACATTTTTTTGTAAACAGAACTGTTTACCCACGAGGGTCCAAATTACGTGCAAATTTTGTAGTATGTATTATATGGGAATATCAGTTACATGTGTGTGGCTATCTAAGAGCAGGTATCTTTCTTTACTTAGGATTCATCAAAAAACAAACAATAACGTAATAAACGCTGTCTATACATGGTATTTCAACAATTAACTCAGTCAATTGTTTGGTTTCACTTGTTTTTATTAAAATTAAATATTGTTCTGTTTTATTCAAACCACATTTAAACCATAAATTTTAGAATACGACACTGCGATATAAATTTTAGAAAAAAAAAATATGCGGTGAAGTTGCTTTCATATTTTTCAATAATAATTTTATTACATAATATTTACACATTTTAATAATAATTGTTTAAATACATACATAGTCAGTACATTTTAAATAAATACTAAACTACGCCATATATATGAACTCTATTTAGACCTTATTATGTTTTTCATTCATATCACCGCAATTTTCATTCTGTCTCTACCGTCTGTAATGTGCATTGCACCTTTGGTTGCCTGTCTAAACCAGATCCGTATATACAAGATGTGCACATAATGTCACTTCGCAGTTTTAAAAATTCCCAGCTTATACCTAAATTTATTTGAAGCTATTGTTACATTGAACCAGAGTTTTTACAAACAAAAAATTACTTTGGGATAAAAAATTCTATTTGGTTTTATTGGTCCCATTGATTTTTCCCTCAAGCAATCACTCCATAAAATTATTATAGATTATCCTTTTACACAATCCATGATACCAATGATACCAAGTAGGTCAGTTAATTTTCTTGTGATGTGTGTGCAAAAGGTTTCACCCTGCTAAAGCCGCAGATGCTATCTCTATATTCAAATTCGAGATCGAACTGAATTTTAAAATAATTATCAATTTTAATATCAAAAGCAATTATGTTTTATTTAAAATTTTAAATAAAAAAGTGACGCACCTTATGCACCACCCTGTACAACCATATACTCTTAACTACAAATTCATTTCATTTATAAATATCACTGCATTTGTAAAAAAAAACGCATCTACCTATATTTATAAACAAATTTTATTATTGTTCATTTGTATTGTGTTTGTTTTATATTATCCTGCGGGTTGAAAACGAACAAATGAAATCTATGGAGCTTATAACCTTTCCATATATAAAAATATTGCGTAAGAGGTTAAATTCGGGTAAAAAGGAGAGGAAATTGAGTTTTTTCATAGTTATCAAACTGATAAAAGCTCTTTTCACAGGACCTGTTTGAAAACGCGACCAAAGACCTGTATATGTTTAAGGGGCTATTGACTAATTAGGTAAGCATACTTTTCACGAGATTCACCCATCTGATAATCAGATGCCCCATAGTTTTTATGAGATTAAATTAATTTTTAAACAATCCTATCATAATTTTTCTATCGAAAAGTGTTCATGACTATTTTGAATTAAATTAATTTTAATCAATTTTTTTCATGAATCCGATCCACCGATTTGTTAACCAATTTCGATTTGTTAACAGATCGGTGAAGTTACCTGTAATGAATTAAATGTTAATATGGTATGAACAAATCTACATCGATCTGATAACCAATTGAAATTGGTATCAGAAGAAAGATAATTTAATGACGAAAATAATGATATAGGCTTGCCAGAAAAAAACGGTCATGGTAAAAGTTAAGTAAAATTATTAATAGCCATGAACACTTTTCGATAGAAAAACTTTAATAGGAGTGTTTAAAAATCAATAAAATTTCATAAAAATATGTCTCACCTGGAAGTTCGACTTTATACTGTCTCTTATACTAGAAGTAGTACAACTTCCAAACAAAGTTCTGTTATTCATTTAAATAAAGCCTTTATTTTCACGTAAAACAATATTTGATCATTAATTATGGCCATTATACGCTACTATACTGCAAAATGGGTTGGTTTTTCATTTTAATTTTCTATCAATTCGGGTAATAATTCATCCTGATGGTCGGAAATATACTGTTATATACGTCCAGAGAATCTATATATAGGATAAGAAAAAAATAATCAGTTGATAATGAAAACACGTTTCGTTCTTGGGGAATCCTTTAATTACCCTGTAGATACCCCCCTTAAACAGAAGAGTACGTTCAAATTTAATTATTTTATTATCTAGTTTGTACCATGAAACAACAATCACTGAGCTTGTTCAAATTAAAAAATGCATGCCGACTTTTGTGCGAGTCCCAATAAAGAAAGCATATACTTTTTTGCAGTAAGTAATAGATAGATAATGTATGCCCGCACAAATTTTATTAGCAGAGTTGTAATAAAATTTATTTTCAAGGAAGTGACTACATCTAGTGAACAACTCTAGAACTACTAAAAAGTTGAGAGTAAAATCAGTATAACATACTTACTGTAAAATGTTAAAGAACTCTACATCAACGCAATAAACTCGTGGATAGGTACCGCTGTTTGAATGTAATATAGTATCTATTATGGATGGGTTAAAAATATCACCTACATTTCTCTTTGTGATTTGTAGATGGATCAAAGTGTACACTTCTTATCTTGGCGATTATCCTCTTCGCAATTAACGGGCTAACGTTCCTTAAAATTTTAACACTCGCTTCTCATTAGATACAAAAAGTCAGTTTGTATGTTAGTTTTCGATTCTGATTTTCTAGAAAAAGAAAAAAAACCCTCAAACTGCGTTTCAGTCTTTTTTGGTTTCAAAGCCAGTATAATTCAATGAAAACAAAAAACCGTTGTGGTTTAGGCTTCTACATGAACCATAACTCCGGTTTTTGGGAGGAATAAGCCGGAAAAAATTGACCTGGAAAAAAAAACCGAAAAAAATTTCTGTTATAGTGTCCTATTTTTGAGCGCAAATGTTAAAAACTTCAGAACCCAAACAACTCCTTGATAGTCGACAAACTCAAATTAACCAATTCGTAATTACAAAGATACTCCTTATCTATAAAATTTTCGGTCTATTTTTTCCGAACACCGAATTAAATGCAACGTGGTAAATAAAAGGGGGAGGAAGTACTCGAAAATCAAAATGCTTCATTTTGTTTATCTTCCAGGTGTTTGTTTATTGTTTCTTAATTATTATCAATGCGATCGAATATGATTAAGAGGGAGAAAACGGATGTCTTTATTTTACTTAAAAGTGCCACATAAATAAGTTGGTGTAAAAAACTGTTTCATTATATACAATTTTTGAATCTATATATTTTGAAACAAATATTTAGAAATTAAATTTTAGACCGAGAGTTAAAAATACGTTTGTACACATGGTGTAATAACGTTTGTAAATACTTAATGTTGTTGGTGCATGTAGAGATGGATTAAGAAGTTGTCCGCTCTGATTATACTTTTGTCGCCGCAGAAATAATAAGTTACGTGTTTCATTTCCTACGAAATAAAATGCTAAATAGACCAGTTTTTAAGACCAAAAAATTGGCCATTATTCCATTTTATTGTACTTATCTTTTATTCAATTCACAATGGAATTTTTCATTCATAAATCAGAACATTTATATGGATTCAAACAATTTTCATGGATCAGAGATTACAGGACTAGTTAGTTATTCACATCAGAATATAATGTATTGTGTAGCACGTATGAATGTAAAAATATCACTCATTATGCTTAGCTATCATGTCATATTTTTGATTTAGGTAAATTAGTTTGAAATAATTATTTCACAAAGCCTTAAACAAGGTACGCATTCCGAACAAATATATTATAGTATTTAACAAACGAAATAAAAGCTTTAGTATAAATAAATCTTACTAACAGCTTTCTAAAGTTATCCTTATAGCTTTACCAAAGAGAATAAAATAGATAGTGGTATATGATCCGGTAAACATCAAGATAAACGATTAAACTTGAGCAGTCATAAGACTTTACAGAATGTTCGATTTACATCTAGGCATATTAATATCACGAGTATGACAGAGTACATGCGTTAAGCAATGCAGCTAGGTCAGAGAAATTATAGGTGTTATATGAAATTGCAAAAGTGACTTGTCTCATGGCTTATGTGTTGTAGTTCATCTATTCAACTAAGAAACTCCCACTCTCCAAGCGTCTTACAACTATCTCAACGCATATCGAAGTTTCAACACATGTACATAATACCTTTCACTTAGATGCATTGCTTAACGCATGTATTCTGTCATACCTGTGATATTTATATGCCTAGATGTAAATTGAATATTCTGTATAATGGTTTCAACCAATATAACCATGGTTTCTTATTATACCTCATCATGGCACCGTCAGTATTACATTCAGGGAAGTGTATCTACATCTACATTTGGGGCAGTCAAAACAATCGACTTTCATTTACTTTCGTTGGCGAAAAATGGTTGCTATGCACCTTTAGAAAATTATCTCCAAATTTATGAATAGGAAGGTCCTCTTCATCAAAGTTTTCATTTTTATTTCAACCCATTATGAAAAAATTCTTACCTTGGCATTTATTTAACGAACAGCAAATATCAACATGTTTTTGTGGGAAGTTTAACGTTCTACAAAAGAGTTGTCTGACACTTTTTCCAATATCTAACTATTTAAAATATATTCAAAGACAAAATTACAAGAACTGAAAAAATTGTTAATATATAAATCCTATATTGAAGAGTTTTTAAAGGTATGCTTTATTATGTAACAAGGCTAATTTTCTTAGGATTAATTTGGAAAACTAATGTTCATTAGTTAAAAGCATGACAAATATTTTGCTATAAAGAAAACTATAACAAATGGCACTCGTTTTCCCATAAAATACATTTTAAATCAGGAAATGAATAGTATTTGTTAAGAAAATGAGTATTTCTTTTATATATGTGATTTTCTCTAAATCTTTAGACACCAATATTTCAAAAACTATGGTATATATGGTCATAATTTTTTATCTCATTTTCCCAAGTTCTAACAGAACCCCACCGTCAGAATTTGAAACGTAAGTCTAAAGTATTTGCACACAATCAGTTATTTTGGAACGCCTCTAAGTCTGAATTTTCTCCAAACCTTCTTCTACTTTTTACTACCCACATAATTCTTTTCTCCGTCTTATTCTCTTTGGCTAGCTCGGTTTAATTAATTTGAATTGTATATGTCAACTTAGTTAGTTTATAGTATAAGAGTATACAAAACAAAAAAAACACCAAGATTAAAATTAATGGAGGTTCAGATGTCAGGTTGACGTCTATTTATGATCATACACCTTCTCTACTTCGTGTTTTGTTTACATTTTATTTAGGTTATGTTTTCTTTCTTTTTTTTTTATAAATTTTTGGTGAGTATGAAATATAATAAGTATGATTAATGTTTTTGCATAATTTCATATAATTATTTTTGGATTATTTATTTATGTTTATAATGTAAAGGTAAGCAAAATATTATTTATAGGGCGTAAGACAGGCATAACAATATGAAAAGGGATTATTTTTCTTTGTGCGAAATAATATCTGGGAGGGGAAGGGAGTAAATAATTGGGAATGATGGAAAATGTGTTGCATTTTTTAAGGTTTATTCTTTTAGTTTTATAGTTCTCTTTATTTTAACAAGAAACTAACCGATTTTAAACACGCTTATATTAGCTTCACTTGTATGTATATATGTTTGTATGTAACTCTCTAATATCATACCCATGCATAGGACATCATCAGTTATATACATTTATTATGCTACCGATAACCATACTATACATATACTGGTTGTATAATTAACATTTTAGCATAGTGCATTTCCAACGAATACAAAAAAGTAAGTTGGTATACATTAAGAAATGCGCTCAAGAAAGAGGTGTTTTAGGCATATTTCCTTACTATAAGTTGCTTGTAGCTTCGATACGCGTTAACTTGTACACTGCACACACAGCAATAGCACAGTAGAACCATCGTACAGCTTAAAGGGAACCGAAGCTATAACACTTGCAAGAAACATATAACATCTATAACAACCCATTCTTACATGCATTGCTTTGGTGTTGCCCATGATACTCGTTGACATTGTAACTTTCTATAGGTCCATTCATTAATTTAACCTGATTTTTATACTTTTTGGATCAAAATTACCCCATCCATCGAATTTCATCAAATTCCGAAACAAAATTTTTTTTGGCGTTTTTTTCGATTTTTTCAAAAGAAAACCGCTTAAAAAATGCAAAAAAATCGAAAAATTTTGCTTATCTCCAATTTCGATAAAACTCAATATATAAGGTAATTTTGACCCAAAATTACAAAAATCGGGTGCATTTGTTGACTGGTCGAATAGTTTTTGAAATACGGACCAAAATCGATCCAAAAATTGCGATATCCCAGAAACTCTGCATCCAATCATTAAATTAACCTGATTTTTATACTTTTTTGACCAAAATTACCACATCCACTAAGGTTCATCAAATTTCAAAACAATATTCTTTTTTGCGTTTTCCTCGATTTTTTCAAAGGGGTACTCCGTAAAAAAAATTGCAAAAAATCGAAATATTTATTTATCTCCAATTTCGATTAAACTCAGTATATAAAGTAATTTTGACCCAAAAAGTACAAAAATCGGGTGCATTTGTTGACTAGTCAAATAGTTTTTAAGATACGGGCTAAAATCGATCCAAATATTGCGATATCTCAGAAACTCTATATCCAATCATTAAATTAATCTGATTTTTATACTTTTTGGACCAAAATTACCCAATCCACCGAGTTTCATCAAATTTAAAAACAATATTTTTTTACCCATGTCACCCTAGCCCCCCCACCATCGCAAACCAAATTGGCTCAACCCAAAAAATTTTGTGCTATTTATGTGCTAATTAGTTGCTCTATTCCCGATTTTTGTGCTCCAGCCGTTTGGCAGTAATCGACGATTGAAATTGGGGGGGGCTAGGTTGACGTCACGCTAGCCCCCCCAAATCGTAATGACGACACAAATTGAAAAAGTGAATACATGAGAATTTTGTGCTATTTATGTGCTAATTAGTTGCTCTATTCCCGATTTTTGTGCTCCAGCCGTTTGGCAGTAATCGACGATTGAAATTGGGGGGGCTAGGTTGACGTCACGCTAGCCCCCCCAAATCGTAAGGACGACACAAATTGAAAAAGTGAATACATGAGAATTTTGTGCTATTTATGTGCTAATTAGTTGCTCTATTCCCGATTTTTGTGCTCCAGCCGTTTGGCAGTAATCGACGATTGAAATTGGGGGGGCTAGGTTGACGTCACGCTAGCCCCCCCAAATCGTAATGACGACACAAATTGAAAAAGTGAATACATGAGAATTTTGTGCTATTTATGTGCTAATTAGTTGCTCTATTCCCGATTTTTGTGCTCCACCCGTTTGGCAGGAATCGACGATTGAAATTGGGGGGGCTAGGTTGACGTCACGCTAGCCCCCCCAAATCGTAATGGCGACACAAATTGAAAAAGTGAATATATGAGAATTTTGTGCTATTTATGTGCTAATTAGTTGCTCTATTCCCGATTTTGTTGCTCCAGCCGTTTAGCAGGAATCGACGATTGAAATTGGGGGGACTAGGTTGACGTCACGCTAGCCCCCCCAAATCGTAACGACAGCACAAAACCAAAAAGTGAATATATGGGAATTAGTTGCTATTTATGTGCTTTAAGATACCGGTAAAACATTTACGAAAATGTCTACCGTTTACAGTGAAACCTATACATGCCCTTCCCCTACTACCACAAAACAAATTCGTTCTATCCAAAAAATTTAGTGCTATTTATGTGCTAATTAGTTGCTCTATTCCCGATTTTGTGGCTCCAGCCATTTAGCAGGAATCAACGATTAAATGTGGGGAGCCTAGGTTAACGTTACGTTAACTCTGCCAAATCGTAATGAAGGCACAAATTCAAAAAGTGAATATATGAGAATTTTGTGCTATTTATGTGCTAATTAGTTGCTCTATTCCCGATTTTGTTGCTCCAGCCGTTTAGCAGGGATCGACGATTGAAATTGGGGGGGCTAGGTTGACGTCACGCTAGCCCCCCCAAATCGTAATGACGACACAAATTGAAAAAGTGAATACATGAGAATTTTGTGCTATTTATGTGCTAATTAGTTGCTCTATTCCCGATTTTGTTGCTCAAGCCGTTTAGCAGAATACGACCATAACTTAACACGATGGGACCAGGTAAACGTTAAGCTAGCTTCATCACCATGTTAAATACAATACAAATTCAATTAATAAATTTTTGTGATTTTGTTGATTTTTCGTTGCTCCGAGTATCCACTGTAACATTTTCTCAATGGCACTACTTTTTACAGTGAAACCTTTACATACCTTAAAACTAACGACACAAACTCTTTATAGGTTACTCGTATAATCGATAGTTGTATAGAAAGAATTTAAATATCTGTCTATCTAAATTAATTATATAGAAAATCCAACAAGTTTAGATAATGTACCCGTGTACTCAAATTAATTTGATCTTTATAATTTGTTTTGAAATCTACCACTAGAAGTGTTGTCATCAAAGGGTATGTGAGCAACGGCTGTGATTACGCAATTATTCACGAATATCTGTATTGCTGTGATCCGAGTACCCGTAAAATTGATATTATTTTTATTTAAAATTGTATCGATTTGCAATAGAAAAATCCTCTCGAGCTATGTTTCAGCACTCGACACATTTTTAATTGTTTATCGAGAATTAAATAACGCGTAACAATTTTCTAAAAAGTTGCATAAATTTTAATTGCTTACGAATGTCCGGGCCACGTTGGTGTACTCTGCATATTTTTAAACCGTATGTTCTCTCTAAAACTCAATACTTATTTTTTTGGTAATACACATTGCTGATTAAACAAAAAAAAAAAAAAAAACAAAAACAAAAAAAAAACTGGTTCGAAAAATATAAATTTATTCAATAAAACATAAAAATTTTACATATATACATATATTTTTTTTACAAAATGTAATAGTCATGAACTTATTCCCACAAAATTTGGGAATGTACGAAATTATCGTGCGGATTCAATTTAAAAAAATAAAGTTATATAGGAACGCGCAAATTGGGTTTGCACGTGGTACATGCAAATGCGGGTCATTAATAAAATGTTATATCGATAACAATGAAAATATAATTACCAAAATAAAATGTAAATTTATTAAAGGTGCAGGGAATCTTTGCGGAAAACGCTACCTTAGAAATCCAGTTAGGGAAGCGGTTGCACAAAAATTAGATGAAATGAGCGTTGCAAAATTAATGGTCGATATGGCAGAAAATTTAATGGAATGCGGTGATAAAATTGAGCCTCCGCATTTGTTTAAATCAAATGTTTTACGAAATGCAAAAAACAAATCAAAGCAACAAAAATATTATCATAAAGATCCGGTTAGTTCAATAGAAATAATGAAAATGGGACCAATGAAAAATGTAATTCATAACATAGGATTAAATCCATTTTTTGTGCATTATTGGTCGAATTTTCAATTAGATGTGTATCGTTCATATGCATCAAATGAAACTGTGTCTATTTACATCGATGCTACAGGAAGCATAATAAAAAAAATTAAAAAGGCTGATAAAACAAAAACAGGCGAAATATTTTTGTACAATTGTGTGGTGAACTCAGAAAGAAATGGACTATTTCCTGTCACACAGATGATATCTGAAAGGCATCATACGGGAATAGAGCAACTAATTAGCACATAAATAGCACTAAATTTTTTGGATAGAACGAATTTTTTTTGTGGTAGTAGGGGAAGGGTATGTATAGGTTTCACTGTAAACGGTAGACATTTTCGTAAATGTTTTACCGGTTTCTTAAAGCACATAAATAGCAACTAATTCCCATATATTCACTTTTTGGTTTTGTGCTGTCGTTACGATTTGGGGGGGCTAGCGTGACGTCAACCTAGCCCCCCCCCCCACTTTCAATCGTTGATTCCTGCTAAACGGCTGGAGCAACAAAATCGGGAATAGAGCAACTAATTAGCACATAAATAGCACAAAATTCTCATATATTCACTTTTTCAATTTGTGTCTCCATTACGATTTGGGGGGGCTAGCGTGACGTCAACCTAGCCCCCCAAATTTCAATCGTCGATTCCTGCCAAACGGCTGGAGCACAAAAATCGGGAATAGAGCAACTAATTAGCACATAAATAGCACAAAATTCTTATATATTCACTTTTTGAATTTGTGCCTTCATTACGATTTGGCAGAGTTAACGTAACGTTAACCTAGCCTCCCCACATTTAATCGTTGATTCCTGCTAAACGGCTGGAGCAATAAAATCGGGAATAGAGCAACTAATTAGCACATAAATAGCACTAAATTTTTTGGATAGAACGAATTTTTTTTGTGGTAGTAGGGGAAGGGCATGTATAGGTTTCACTGTAAACTGTAGACATTTTCGTAAATGTTTTACCGGTTTCCTAAAGCACATAAATAGCAACTAATTCCCATATATTCACTTTTTGGTTTTGTGCTGTCGTTACGTTTTGGGGGGGCTAGCGTGACGTCAACCTAGCCCCCCCAATTTCAATCGTCGATTCCTGCTAAACGGCTGGAGCAACAAAATCGGGAATAGAGCAACTAATTAGCACATAAATAGCACAAAATTCTCATATATTCACTTTTTGAATTTGTGCCTTCATTACGATTTGTCAGAGTTAACGTAACGTTAACCTAGCCTCCCCACATTTAATCGTTGATTCCTGCCAAATGGCTGGAGCACAAAAATCGGGAATAGAGCAACTAATTAGCACATAAATAGCACAAAATTGTCATATATTCACTTTTTGAATTTGTGCCTTCATTACGATTTGGCAGAGTTAACGTAACGTTAACCTAGCCTCCCCACATTTAATCGTTGATTCCTGCTAAACGGCTGGAGCCACAAAATCGGGAATAGAGCAACTAATTAGCACATAAATAGCACTAAATTTTTTGGATAGAACGAATTTGTTTTGTGGTAGTAGGGGAAGGGCATGTATAGGTTTCACTGTAAACGGTAGACATTTTCGTAAATGTTTTACCGGTATCTTAAAGCACATAAATAGCAACTAATTCCCATATATTCACTTTTTGGTTTTGTGCTGTCGTTACGATTTGGGGGGGCTAGCGTGACGTCAACCTAGCCCCCCCAATTTCAATCGTCGATTCCTGCCAAACGGCTGGAGCACAAAAATCGGGAATAGAGCAACTAATTAGCACATAAATAGCACAAAATTCTCATATATTCACTTTTTCAATTTGTGTCGTCATTACGATTTGGGGGGGCTAGCGTGACGTCAACCTAGCCCCCCCAATTTCAATCGTCGATTCCTGCCAAACGGCTGGAGCACAAAAATCGGGAATAGAGCAACTAATTAGCACATAAATAGCACAAAATTTTTTGGGTGGAGCCAATTTGGTTTGCGATGGTGGGGGGGCTAGGGTGACATGGGTTATTTTTTTTGCGTTTTTCTCTAACAACAATTTAGGTATCTCTAACAACAATGGATGGATATTTGATATTTTTTTAAAAGAAGATTTAAGTATTTTTCACAAGGTAATTCTAACCAGTCTCCTTACATTTCCAAAAACACAAATCAATAAAAGTTACTTAGGTAATGTATCGGTAGTAATTGATTTATAGAAACAGTCCCTTTTTAGGGAACAAAAAAAAACACCATATTCTATTTAGTTTAGTATCTAATACATACATTTCATTCTCATTACATAATATTATTCACCTGTGTCTTTTCATTTTGTAACATTTAAATATGGGGGAATACTTCAATAGACAAACTAGGTACGTTGAAATATTACTTGTATCTACCCCTCT
Source organism: Chrysoperla carnea (assembly GCF_905475395.1). Lineage (NCBI taxonomy): Eukaryota > Metazoa > Arthropoda > Insecta > Neuroptera > Chrysopidae > Chrysoperla > Chrysoperla carnea. The sequence goes on from NC_058339.1 coordinate 37,188,861, forward strand.
AGACAAAAGCTTGCTCAATAGATGATACAACTACACCCTCTCATATAGAATTATTCGTAATATATATTACATTTATAGTTACATTAAATGGGTTTATTTGTGCTTCGATAAACAAAGTGTCAAGTTCGAATATCAAACCATCTTTCGTTCCCAATGGATGTCTTGATGATTGTGAAAAAAATTCTCTAACGTTTTTTTCTGACATAGAATAAGCATGACGCAATTAATTAATGTTAGCAAAAACGCAAGAATATTTGTTTTTAAACTAATTTTAAACTAAAATATATTTGAGTAATCCAAAATTCGTATTATCATATACATCAGATTCTAGTAGTATTATCATATATTTTAAATTTTTCCTCGGTTTAAGCCTTTCAATATTGCCGGATATAATATATATGATCTAGAAACCATCGATTCGAGGTCAAGTAAGCCCTTAAATGTGTTCTCTCATTTATGTTTTTAGAAGAAGTTAGACTAATTGTATCTTAGAAAATCAAATGCTGTGAGGCAATTGTTTTTTTGGTTTTCAATTTCTTCTTACTTTCAAACGCAAAACCTATAATTTTCTCGAGGAATTGTATTACCATAATCGATTTTTTTTCAGCATCCAAATTCTGGTGGAAGCGCAGATAACAATACATATTGTTAAAAACAGATATGTTTAATTCATTGCTTTGCGCTCCCACCAATATGAAGACATTTTCAAGAAATAGAATCTTTATCCAAGTTTGTTACTTGAAGGAAACATGCAAATAAAACTTACAAATATTATCGATTCTCTCAATAGTTGGATATTTTTTATAAATTATAAAATTATGTTTTTGTTTCTGGGTGTTAAGAATGTACGAGCGCCTGGGCAATTTTGGATAAATGAATTTTTTTATGAAGTTGAACTTAGTCTAAATCAATTCTGCAACTTTAAGGGGGTTTCCCGATTATTTAAATCAATAAATAACTTCAAAAGTAGGCATACTTAACATTGGTCTGTCTTATGGAAAAACGGTAGATGGATTATTTGTTTTCCTAGATTTCTCCAAAACTAGTCGGTGGAAATTAAACAAAAACCTATTTAAATTAAAGTTAAAACTATTATTAATAAATTATTGAAAACAAATAAAAAATCCGATGTGCCTGACTAATTAAGGATGTATGAGCACGGTAGAGGGTACACAAATTAAAAAAATGTATATTTTCAATCTTGATAATGAATTATGTTATAACGAAAAATAAGAGAAAAAAGTTTTCGATATCTGGAGTAATTTACAAAATATCGAAAATTGTTAATTTTGTTTAATTATTTAGCTTTCTTTATTTCTTTATTTCGATATTTTTTTTTAGTTTAAAAGTTTTTTTTATTTTATGATTTTTAGTGATTCTAAAGTACACTAACTAATTTGTTAGTAAAAAAAGAATCAACGCAATCGGCTGGCGTGATACTGAGTTATTCGTCCATTTGTCGCGCACATACCTAATGCCAAATTAAGACTTTTATGATTTTCACATGGATACCATAGTCAGAACTGGACCAAATTGAAATGGGACCACACAAGAAGCACGAGCTTTCAAATAGAAGTCGATTAAAAATTTATAAAAATTAGTTAAAAATCCTGTGCAGTATTTTTGTTGCAGACCTTTGTTATTATAATGGAAAGTTAAAACCGACTTGATTATTGTATATATATGGTTGATAAGTTGATAAGGGTCTGTCTGTGACTATGTATATCTATTATATATAAATGATAATACATACATATAAAAACACACACATATTAATATATTATATAATATAAAATAGTTGCTTCAAACATCCCCTGCACATACATGGAAGCAGAGCGATCTATAGATGTATATGTTTTATGTGTGAAGCATTATAATGGTATTTCCCTTTGTAACATATTTCTTAATGTTAAAATATTATATAGAAAGCATACCATTGTTTACGAAGGAACATATTTATGTATAAGTCTTTCAAAAATACCAAAAGTTTTGGAAACTAATATCAAATGGACCAGAAAGTATTGTTACGTTTTCTAGCCACGAACAGGTGATGGTATGAGTCTAGGTTTACAATTGGTAGTTTCATTTTTATAAACTTTCCTGGAGGAAGGAAGTTTTTGAGGGATAAGTGTTTTTTATGCTTCGTTTTTAAGATAAATTACTGTTCTTTTTAAATTTGAAAAGTCAAGCTTGTTTAGAAAGTATATATAGTAAAATTTACTGTAAAAACGACGAAAAGAAAATAAATTTTGCACAAATTTGTTGTCTTTTCACTTGATTGAATAAGAAACTAGAAGATTTTAATTATTTTAATACAACGATTTAGAGAAAAAAAGTATAAAATTATAGGATAATGGAATGGTTACAGAACTGCGTGCATATTTTACAAAAAGCAGGGAATATTTAAATGATACAAAATGTTGTTAAGTTCTTTCATTGTGGAAGCGCATGGAAATAATATTTTTTTCAACTATTAACATAAAAATAGATTTTCGAAAAAAGAATAGATTTTGGCTGAAGATATCAAAATTTTTGATTCCACATTTTTTTAGGGAACAAAATTTCCGACAGTTTATGTTTGTTAGGTACTATTTTTCATAAAGTTAATGGTTTCCGAGATATTGGCCAAAAATCGGTTTTTTATGTATACAAAGCGTTTATTAACGGAACCCTACTTCTGAGTAGGGTCTTAAACTAGATGCCAAAACCTTCCTTTTTTTTAGTTTTTTTTTTTTTTTTTTGCCTTTGAATAAATTCATAAAATCGCTTATGTTACTTTGTACGGCCTAAGACAGACACTCCGAAGGTTATTTAGAATTGACGTGAGAAGGTATTGGAGGCGTTTCCGTAGTAACGATACACTACTTTTATTATAGAATTGTATGGATGCATATATAAGTGTATGGATTGCATTTATGACTTACATTGAAAATTTAATATTATTGTCTCACAAATTTAAATAAATAATTATGATAATTTACATTTGAAGAATAATATTTGTGCAATTAGATTTCTTATTTTCACAATTTTTAATTCATTAAGTTAGTCCTTTTGAATAATTTTAAGTTGACATTTTCTATAACATTAACATGTAAAGAATTGCAAATTAGTCATAACAGCGTCCTTTATCGCCAAAATTTTACACTAGAAGCACTGGCATCGATTTTATTGCCCTACCATGACTACACACACAACGAATACAGAAACGACATTTTACTTTTGTAGTCAGACATGGAAATTGTTGATAATTTTGAAAGCATCATGTTGTTTTAGAAAGATGAATCTGAAATATTTTACTATTAATAATATATACGTATATATTATATTCTTGATTCCTTGAAGGTAAATATCTGAATATCTGTGTTTTTCTTTCATTTTTTCATATATGGATATATATTTTGAATTTCATCTTGAGAATGATATTTCCTTTGTGTGATAGATACAATTTTTTCTCTTGACAATCACTTGACATTACATAAAAATTCTGGGAAAAATCAAAATAATAACTTAACAATGTTTATGTTTTTCTATTTCTCCTGTAAAATTTATAATAATAAAAACCAGGGAATTTAAACATTGCTTGGAGAAAAATTTATTATTCTTATTGGATAAAGAAATATTTACAAAACAATTTTATTTGTGTGTTGAAAAAGAAAGAAAACAGCGCATTATTGCTTAGAAAATATTGTCTGTTAAAATCATTGCCTTAATTCTTCGCATCAGAATCACATTCTAGTTTATTTGTCTGTATGTTGTATTCCAGGCATGGGCAAACGTGACTCTTACAGAAGTCCCTCGGACTCTTAACTTAACATACGAGTAAGATAGTGGCAACCTAACCAGTGACAACCTAAAATACGAGTAAGATTTTAAAATACGAGTAAGACAGAGAGATAAAATTTTTTTTTCTACCTATCTCATTACTAGTAGTGAAAACTGAGACAGGTTACAGAGTCGTATACCCGTCTCGCTTCCTCCTGTATCAGGAATGCGTACTTGGATAAAGTGTCATAAAGTTTATGACACACAATAAAGTTATGACAATGGTGACTTCGATTTATAATAACTCGCCCATGCCTGGTTTTCCTCAATTTCATTGCGGTTTTCTCGTTAATAGCGCAGTGTATAAGCCGGGAAAAAGTGTCGATTATGGCAAACTCGGGAAAAAAAGTACTGATTTTAATGAAACTTTTTGGAGCGTGTTTATGGGACCCCAAGGAATATTCAGTCAACTTAGCCCAGTCATAGGGGACATTTGAAGACCCCTGAGGGCATATGAAGGTCAAAATTTTTTTAAATTCTTATTTAGTCTTAAAATCTAGTCCGTTTACACGTATTCTGTCACGTATTCCGAAAATCTTGCCATTTTTGGCCACATTTTGATAATTTTATTTTTGTATTCCTTCTTACCTTCTCAGCTATGAGTGCCAACAAAGTAACACTTTTGAAAGTAACATCGGAACATTTATTAAGAATATGATTTTTCGAAAGATTGAGATATATGATGAAAGATTACTATAATTATAATTCTACTTATCTATAATTTCCGGTATAATTAATTAGAACCAGCTATCGCCAGATATAAGTATGGTGTAAAATAGGCTTTATCTATTTAAACTCCTGAAAGACAAGACAAAAAGTAGTGAAAGAATTCCTTAAGTCTAGACAATTTATATATTTGTCAAATTTATATTGCATTGTTATTTCAATCTAATGGGGAATTCTTCTGCCTTTAAAATGTATTATATTATTACCAGAAGCAAAATAAAATCAAGAATCCTTTCAGTTAATTTAGCACTAAACTTTCTCTCTTATAATTTATTTTATCATTTCGATTAAATAGTTGTCTTTTGTTTCATCAAATCAATTAGATTATTATTATTCAATTGTTTCGTGTACAAACTTTTATTTTGATTTAATAAAACTTAAATAAAAATTAAAGGCAATTGTTTACATGTAGAGCCTCTCAAATCAAATGGTTGTCCGTCTAACGAGAGTCCATCCCGTGGCTCGTCGTTATTTTATACACCCGTTAATGTTAACAGACGACGGGACTTCACTGTGACTCACGTCACTAAATAATTTTAAATTCTTTCAGCAATTACATTAAAAAAAGAAATGCAAGATATAAAACGTTGTATGATGAAAAGAGGAAAAAACCTGTTTTATTAAATGTTCAGAATTATAAGCATGCACATATTATCCACAAACACACCTAGATAATAACAGCGCATGCGGCTATAAAATCATATGTAAAATTGTTAAACCTGCCCGAAGTTGAGTATACAAAAAAACCAGAGAAGAATTTTGTTTTTGATTTTTAGATGGGTCATTGATATCCATGGAAATAAAGCGATGATTTTCAGTCGAGAAGAAATTGTATTAAGTGATGCTTTACTTAACATTTTAACTTAAAAAGCACAAAATAGTTTTGAATGTTGCATAAAATTTATAGTAATAAAGCTGGGTGGTCAAAATCTGTTCAATAAATTATTTACAGGAATGAATGTAGAGAACGATTTTTTGCAAATAGAATTTTGCACTCAAAAACTAATTACTTTGTGCTTGTTGATCATAGCCCTTTGCTTGATAATTAATGATATTTAAAGTTTGGGGCAAGTAAGCCTTTATTGACCGATTCTCTTTAAAACTTTTTTCCATCAAATTATTTTGTATTTAATCACTATTTATTTTATCCAAAATTTTGTTTCCACACAACAAAATAAAATAATTAGCCACAAAAATGTTCAGTTACTTTTACAATTTCGGACTTATCGAAATAATTCTATAAGTCAGAAAATTATATTAATTCGAAAATTAGAGCTTAGTAGGCCATGTAAGTTGATAATTAATCATTAAATTTTTCGTTTTTTATACTTTTCAAAAATTTACTCAATAAACTTTGAATTACTACTCGTTCTTAATTTTATTTAATTTTTAAGCTTAAAAATTACTTTGGCATTTCGAAAATCACTAATGTGTACGAAAAATTCTTTTAAGACCAATCAAATTGTGTAGATAAAAATATTTACGCACACTAACTAATATGACTCAGTGGGAATTGTTGGGAATGTAATACCAATATAATAAAGATTTTCTAATGTTATAATCTCACTTCGAAGTGTTTGCGTATGCAGCAAAACGAGAGAAAGAGAAAATAACGACTACACTTCATTGCCACTGTACTGCATTTGTTTTTAGAAATCACCTACTTGGTTAGCTATTATTTATGTCAGGGTGGTAATTAGGTGGAAAGTAGGTTTTTAGATATCAAAATGATCGCATAAACATGTTCTATCGTCCTACGGACAGTTTAGTGTTGTCAGATTGGGCTATTTACCGCAAATTGGGCTATTTATTTCTTCAAATTGTGGGTAAATTTTACATCACAATCTAACCAAACTGTACATAAATTAACGAACGCCAGCTAAAATATTACATTCGCCGGTTTTGCTTACTCATCTCAGACAAGGTCACGTTTTATAAATGAAATGAGAATGGTGTGCATGTATTAGGTATCATACAATACACATTTTTAGCTTATATAACTGTTGTCATTACTTGAACATGACTAGTTCTGTTTAAAACGTCAATACGAAACGATCGTTAAATGAAATTTTATCTGCTGTCAAAACGAATTCAACCCCAAATTTTCAACTAGCTAAAACAAAACCTAAATTTTTGCACACACAGACTGCATTCATAATGGTTCGCACAACTACGGATTCACTAAAATGTGGCTAAATAATATAAGCTTCTTTACAGATTTTTTCAAAATAAACGAATTTTATTTTCCTCGCAAAATTGTGTTTTTATTTTTTGATTAGTGAATTTTTTTTAACCGCATTTTCGCCCCAATGACTATTGTGTTTTTTCTATTAATTTATTTTTAATATTGTGAGAACACATTTGTTGGTTTTTTTTGTTGTTGTTATTGAGAAGTGGTGTGTTTGAGTTTGTTTGTTTTTTTTTTTTTAATTGTTGTTTGTTGAGTGTGAAACAATTTTGTTGAGCCAAATGATTTTGAAAAAAATCATGTCTGTTGGGATTATATCACCATTACGTAGACGAAATTGTCTATTAACTTTAGTTTTTATTCTATGTGTACCATTTGTAATTATTGTTTTATTATCCGTACCAGGTAAGAAGATGCTGTCATATTTTTTGTGTCATCATTAAAGGGTTGATTTCATTTAGACGAGCACAGAAATTTTGATTCGTGGGGTAAAGTTTTTTAAGTTTTTTTAGAAGTTTAATCGAAAAAAGTCTCTTGAAATTCTTTAAAAAAAATGGTGATATTCAAAACCAGCCAGAAATTGCTGGAGCTGTCACAGTGGTGAGGACGAGGAGACAATATCTCACCTTTTCTGTCACTGCCCAGGTCTTGCCATGAAGAGATAGACACACTTGAGCCAGCTTCTCTTTGACGACCTCTCCAAATGGTTCATGGAGTAGTGGCCGGAGGTGGGCCAACATTATTTCGGTGTCACAACGGACCCTATGGTCTAAGCGTGTCCCACTTCAGGACAGTCACTCATCTAACCTAACCTAACCTAACCTGAAACCAGTCAGAATGTTAAAAATGAAATTTTTGGATCAGCCAAATTATCTTAAAAATTTTATCGGACACCTCTTAGAGAAACCCCGGAAAGTTATACCTACCAATTTATTCAAAGCCTTAATTTGTTATTGTTAAAAGGCGTTATTTTCAATAATATGTCTTTACCCAGTATTTATGCAAATGGACAAAAAGAAAATGTTTATATTTAAAAAAATATTCATAACAACGAGTATTGTGCACTTAAAAACGGAAGGCATCGAAATAAAAGAATCAGTAACGGCAGGTTCAAGTTTTTGTTAAAGGATATTCCAAGATTATTCAAGATTTTTGTCAAATTCAAAAATTACATTTTTGTTTTGAAAATATCGGATTTTTCAATCATTCTACAGTTAAATAACTGTCAACTCGAAAATATAATAAGCGACTGTTTTTTGCTCGTAAAAACTCTTTATAATAAGCGACTGTTTTTTTTTCTGAAAAACTCGTCGTCCCTGTTACGGAACATCTTCTGGCCCTAATATACTATAAATATTTCCCAACGAATGTGAACTTATGTGCTCCTCTAATATATTATAATTCTTCCGCATACAGGCAACCTGTTGTTTGTGTTATTTTATTTACTATACACATGCGAGTTTATTAGATATATGTTTTTGGTTAATCATTTTATAGCCGGCTAGTTTTTTAAACTTAAGGTTATAAGGTATTATTTTTAATAAATAATTTTATTCATTGTTATTTTATCGATAACAAAAAAAAAAAAACGGAAATACAGATGATTCATTGGAATCTTATTAAATTATTATTTAATTTTTATTTTCCTTTAAAAGTTTTTGTAAGAAATTGTCATTCTATAGCAAAGTCTCTTGATAGGTTTTGTTTTTTGCAAATGATTGAAAATACTTTTCTAAAAGAGTAATTTTATGCACTGATCATGAATTTCTGGGTCATTTGGCTCCCCCAGGTGAAGGAAAAAAGATGGCTCTTTTTAAGCGTGATATTTGAATTGAAGGTAGAAATTTCGGTTTTCTTTCCTCTAGCTTTGAATGGAGGGGTCAGATCAAAAATAATATGAATAAAAATGGGGTTTAACCTCCGTTTCTCTGGCATATACGCCTATAATAGAGGCCAATCACATCATTATTTGTTAATCTTTATTTATTTTAACTACACCCATATTTAAAATTACAATTTTGATGTGGGTGGAGTTGGTTACTTCGTTCTTATCCAAGCGTCGACAATGTGATCAGTTTCACCTTGTTTTTGGTTTTTTTGAATAGCACAACTTCCGGCGCCAAAATCAACCATTTCCAGAAAATCGTAAAATTGAGTTTTTAGGCCAAAAAATGCTGTTATTTAAAAAAATTAACATAAGTCTCCTAGATTGATTGTACAACCTAAAAATACCACCCATTGTAAGTTTGGTCAATACCCCGACTTCTGAGCTAACTTTTTTTTTTAAATTCGGACCTCGAAATTATTACTTTACTTCAAAATCGAAATCAAAATCGTAGCAATTGATATGATTTTTAAGTAACATATCGATTTAAAGTGGCGAAATTCTCAAGCCTGTTTTCAGCCACCGGTACTGCACGAGTCGAGCTAGTATTTTCTTAAGGCCGGAAATAACAATAATTTATAAAAAATTTTATAAATAAATATTTTTTTAATTTATGAGCGCATAAAAATATTTGTAATAAATTGTTTATAAAAGTGACTTCTTAAATTAATTTCTTTTGAAATTTATGAGTTTTTAATTTATTAAAAGTTTATTATTTCCGTTTTAGGTAATAATAGAAAAAAATTTTGTAGACCCGGAGTATTGTTGTAATTACGAGTTGTTTGGGTTGATTTTGTCGACTATAGAGGAGTTGATTGGATTCTGAAGTTTTTAGCCCTTCCGTTCAAAAATGGGACACAATTACAGAAATTTTTTTCGGTCTATTTACCCAAGTCGATAAATTTGATTCATCTCATTCTTTTTTCATAAATATTCCAATTTAATTTTAGTTTTTAAGCGCTTTTCTAAATACGTTCTTTTAGGTTTTTTAGATTTTATCGGCCTCCCTCGGAGGAGGATGTTTATTATGTAAACTTTAATTATAAATATTTCGCTTCCAAGTCGTTTTGATAAATCAAATACATCCAGATTAACACTATATTATATTATATTTCATCAAATTCTTAAGAAAAATGGGTTTACGGCCAAAATACCTTAAACTAAATGTTCCATAAATATACGGAATGTTCGATTTACATCTAGGCATATAAATATCAAGAGTATGACAGAATACATGCGTTAAGCAATGCATCTAGGTGAGAGGTATTATATACATGTGTTGAAGCTTCGATATGCGTTGAGATAGTTGTAAGACGCTTGGAGAGTGGGAGTTTCTTAGTTGAATAGATGAACTACAACAGATAAGCCACAATGCAAGTCACTTTTGCAATTTCATATAACACCTATAATACCTCTTACTTAGATGCATTGCTTAACGCATGTACTCTGTCATACTCGTGATGTTTATATGTCTAGATAAAAATTTAACATTCTGTATATATGATATATAGGTAGTTTATAATAATAAATCCTACTGCTGAATAAAAGTCGTCGAGTATATACAATTCTTGCATAACGAACTGTTCTGAAGTTAAAATTAATAAGATTACAGAATTCAAGATTCATAAATCGGAAAATTTATCCTTAATAAATTGAAATAAAATTTTTCCCGTGAGCATTTATTTATTGCTTTGATTTTTTTTTCTATGAATTAAACAAAAAAATAAAGAGGAATTTATAATTTATTTTATTTTTTATTTTGAAACACACAACACACACTTTAATTTATTTAAAATTATTTGTTATTTAAAATTGTTTATATTATTAAAAAATATAAATAAATAAATAAATAAATATACAATGGCTTAGAATATGATTAAATATTTTATAATCACTTTAATATAATGACTTTTTTTATGGCTCCTTCTCAGATTTCAAGAAATATAAACAATTAAATATGGTCTATTAAAACAGACTACACTTGAAATAATTACCTTCTATTGTTTAATTTATCTTACGATAAGCTAAACGAGTAGGCGATATCTAGATTATGGCTCATGATAGGGAAAGTTTTTTATTAAATATAAAAAAAAATTAAATATTAAATCTCAAATTTAGAAATTGATTGTGAATAAGTTTTGAAGGATGTGCTTCTAAGTAGTTTTCTAACACGTCACTTAATAAAAGTTTTTTTTGAAGCGATATTTTATTATAAAAAAAACTTTAACGGAAAGATTTTGTATAATACATACTTCACTTGTATGTATGTATGTATGTCTGGAAAGTGTGCATTGTCTATTGAAGTTAAATTTGACCCATTTGCCGGTTTACCGATTGCGGTCAAATTTTGCACCAGTTTGTCGGATGACAATGGATTTTTATGTATCATCTGATTTTCCCATCGCCTCCACCAGATTTGATATACATACGATTTTTTAGATGTAAATAACAAATACTTTTTCATGGACAACTTTTTAGTGTAGTAAAAGTAGAAAATAATGTTTCTAACAAAAGTTGTTAATTTTTTAATAAGAATCATTTTTTACACTTAAACTTTTGTTCTATCTCTAACGGTTTACAAGATGGGTCTTAGGGACCCAAGACCCAATTGACCTATGTTGCTTATTTACGAACCCGATCTCACTTCTTACGTCCTCAGCACGCTACAAAAATTGCGTCCTCAGCTTGATATCTCTTTTCGTTTTTGAGTAATCGTGATGACAGACGGACAGACTGACAGATGACAGACAGACAGACAGACAGACTGACAGACAACCGGAAATGGACTAATTAGGTGATTTTATGAACACCTATACCAAAATTTTGTTCATAGCATCAATATTTTCAAGTTAGTAGTTTCAACAGTTACAAACTTAGGACTAAACTTAGTATACCTTGGTATATTTCATATACATGGTGTAATTATTAACTTTCAAGGACAGAGACAACGTTATTCACCAAAATAAAATATTTTCGCAGTAAAACAATAGGATTATAATTCTATTTCTCACACATATTAATAGATTAAACCACTCAAGGTGAAAAGAAAATTATTATTATTATTATTGTATTTTTTTTTGTAATAAAAATAATCGGCAACCACAACAAGTATCTTGATAACCACCACCACAATACCATCTGTTTGATTCATATATACTTAAGGTTCATAGTTTACACAGAATTGCCTGAGACTATTCACATTTTTATTATGCACTAAAGCAGGCAGGTAATTTAAATGAGTGTGTTAAAGATTAATATCAGTGCATAAATTAATGTTTAACATGAAGAGTTAGCAAAAAAGAAGTTGATTATAGAAAAATGATAAAAAATAATGATAATTTTCATAATAAAATTCACTTATTTATTTACAGGTTATATAATCGGATTCACTTAATGTGGTTTGCAATGTTTATTTGAGAGGTGTAATTATTTATTTGTATTTTATATTTTTTTTAAAATTATTATCTCTGAAACAAGTTTGTTTAAGCCGTTCTCTCTATACCCACGCGGGATAAGTCTTATCTTTATACCATGTATATGTAATATACCAAGTTTGTAACGCTTAAAAATATTGATGCTATGAACAAAATTGTGGTATAGGTGTTCATCAAATCACCTAATTAGTCCTTTTCCGGTTGTCCCTCTGTCTGTAGTCTGTCCGCTTGTCATCACGATAACTCAAAAACGAAGAGATATCAAGATGACATTTTTACAGCCTGCCTAGGACGTAAAAAGTGAGGTCAAGTTCGTAAATGAGCAACATACGTAAATTGGATCTTCGGTCCGTAGGATTCATCTTGTTAGAGATAGTTTAAATGTGAAAAATGTTATAAAAAATGAGTATCTCTTGTATAAACATTCTTTTCGTAAACATCACACTGTTTACCGGTGAGGGCGCAAATTGTATAGTATGTATTTTATGGGAATATCAGTTATGTATGTATGTGTAATGTGATTGTGTAATCAACACTGTCTATACATGGTATATCAACAATTAACTCAGTTAATTGTTTGTTTTCATATGTTTTACATGAATTTAAATGGTTTTAGACTGTACTTTCTTACGCAGTCTATTATGAATGTAGGTATATTCTGAGAGGCAGGCCATAAATAGCCTATGGATAAGATACAAAAATGAAAATGTATTAGCAAATAATACTCTGAACTAAAATTATGGGAGATTGTCAGCCAGTGTTGATTTCTTAAATTTATAAGGCAAGGATACGCAAAGTAGGAACAAATAAAAACCTGAGAAGAAAGAAGAAAAAAACGTATTACTTCCACACCTTGTACATTATAAATGTAGCTCTTACTTTTTGTTATTTACAAGATATTTGTCTGAAAATTTAAGGTATTAATTTTAGATGTCAAATGCATGGTTGATTCTTTTAAGAATTAAATTTTATAGCTTTAAAAAGACATACTTCGGATTTAGTAGTCAACCCAATATGTGCGTACATTACGTTTGGTTTAATCAAGATATTTACTATGACATTACATACAAATTTCATTGTACTTACTTCAAATTATCTCTGTTATCTTTAACTTCTGATAACTTTCACAACTCAATATTTTTAAATGGTTAAACATAAAACTATAAAAAATACATGAATTTTCTCCAAATTCATGGCAAGCTGAATTGATTGAAAAGCTTTAGTTTTCCAAAGTTACCTAGATGAAAATAGCCGGTTATTGGTTTCGTTTTTTTGTTGTTGTTCTTCTTTTAGTTAGGCCTCCAAACCAGCAAACAAATGAGTTGCAAAATCGTTAAATTAAGTATCAGTCTATGATATTCAAAGTCTGAATATTATTATCGGAAATCGGATCGATTATTTTATTGTTTTATACATATAAAGCAACTGAACAGCACTGTGGAAGCACTGAACACCTTGAACAATATTAGTTTTTATGGAATTGCTATAAAATTTATGAAGGCTTAAAATTTAAATATAATTTTTACCGCAGTTTATTGTCACATTTTTTTATTATCTCCATCAAATAAACTGAGATAATTTAAATATTAAAAACGACATGACAATTTAATTACTACATAAAAAATTATCTTTATGGTATAGACTTAAAAATAATGGCTTACGTTAAGGCACATTAAAAACATAACAAATAATATACCTACGGGAAAATCATGTAAGCGTTAAAATATTTTTTAATGATTAACATAATTTTATTATCTTAAATATGTCATCAACTAAAAGAATAGACGACATTTTTCGTTCAGAATTCGTACAGTATTTTATATGTATCGAATAACTAATGAACTGGGATATTTTTTCACGTCCATATTCGTTGTGTGCGTAGTCATAGGGTAGGGACAGTAAAATCGATGCCAGCGTTTCCAGTGAAAAATTTTCGCGATAAAGTAGGCTGTTATGACTAATTTTGCAATTCTTTACATGTTTATGTTATAGAAAATGTCAAATTAAAATTATTGAAAAACACTAATTAACTAAACCTAATGCATTAAAAATTGTGAAAATAAGAAATCAAATTGTACAAATATTATTTTTCAAATGTAAATTATCATAATTATTTCTTTAAATTTGTGAGACAATAATATTAAATTTTCAATTTCATAAATGCAATCTATACAATTATTTATGCATCCATACAATTCTATAATTAAAGCAGTTTATCGTTACCATGGAAACGCCTCCAATAAAACTCACGCACGGTGCGAATAAACATTATATGACTTAGTACATAATTTTTATATCTAAAGGATAGATAGTGTGGAACGAGAGTTTTTTTTTGTTGCAAGATTGAAAATAATGTGTGCCCTTGATTTGAATAATTAGCCGTGAAAAACTGAAATGGAATTGCGCTAACAAACATGATTTTTTAATAATTTGATGATTTGCCAAGCGAGAAATAATTTGAAATCATTTTTGTTATTGCAAACCTCAAAAAGTAGTTTAATTGTTCACTTTTCATAAATGTTTTCGGCTCTAGAGCAACTAGGGTTCGAGTGCGAGTTTAGGGTTCCCTACCCGAAAAAGTTTTCGGGTGTTTTTTAAATTTTGTAAATACACGAATTAAATGAGTACATATAGAGGTTATATGGCATTGCACACACTAGATTTTTCCATTTGTATAATTTTTTATTATACAGAGCTTCATTCCACTCGAAAAACTATGCATCTATCTATGTCGCATGTTATGAATAGTTATTTCTATGCTTAAAGACTGGAGAATATCGTACAAATTGAATATATTAGTAGAAGATCCGAATTAAGGTCGACCTTCACCCATCTGTTTACCGAATGAAAGTTATTTTTTATGAAATGTAAAATATTTACAAATATCCCTGTTGTGGGTTGCCCTAAAAAATATGGTCCAGACAACTTTTAATAAAAATATCAAAACTTGAAAAGCTTGTAAATTTTATTTTTTGACTGATATTTTGTGGACAATCATATAGCACCGTATTTGCAATAAAATTATCTTTATTTATATATGTGAGGCAATGAATTAACAGATGAACGTAATTACTATTCACAACTTGTATAAATGCGAAAATAGTGAACGAAAAGAGGCAGACAGCATAGCTGCTGCATATTCTTTATGGTTTTTACTTTCGAGTAAATCAATATTCGTTAGATATGCAAGTCTGAAAAATTTCAAAAAATTTTACTCTTGATATTTTCACTAAAAGTAGTCTTGACCACATTTTTTTAGGCAACCCATTGCAGGGATATTTGTTAACATTTTATATTTCATAAAAAATAACTTTCATTCGGTAAACAGATGGGTGAAGGTCGATCCTAATTGGGATCTTAGACTATATTCTCTTGCATATAATCATGTTCCAGCTAAAATCGCAAAAATATATCTATATAACAACATGTTATGCATGCAAAATTGTTCCTTAGGCATCTTATTATGCAGGTATTGATCTCAACATCTCGGTTAATGAAAAAAATTATTTAGATATTCCCAGAGCAAATTGACAACTGGTTTCTCAGTTTTTGAGACATCGGGGAGTTCAGAGGTTCCAGAAAAATTAAAAAAAAAATATGTTTTCAATTTTGATAGTGTATTATGTTATAACTTGTCGATATATGACGAAAAGTCAGAAAAAAATATTTCGATATCGGGCGTAATTATCAAAATATTGAAAATTTTCTTGAGTTATTCAGCTTTCGATATTTCGAAAACCTAAGCAGATATATATATATAGAAAAATTTTAATCTTTTTTTTCGTCTACATTCACGAAGTTATATTGGAAATCATCATCAAAGTTGAAATAAGATAAAAATAATATCATCTCTTAATCTATATTGCTCGAGACACTTTTTTTCTATTTTGTGTCATTGCAAATATGTTTAATTTCTATTAAAAAGTTCTTTTTTTATTGATTCTCATTCGTTCCAAGTTAAAATTATGAAAAACTTTGAAAATATTTCATCGTTTTTTGAGATTTCTCTATAAAAGCAATGTATTTTATATCGATTTTCAATGATTTTTTCCTTAAAAGTATGCATGACAAGTTGAAATTTTAACCACATATTCTTTGAGTAAAAGTCTATCTCTTAAAAGAGTCTTTATTTCAAAAATGGTTGTCATGCTCATACATCCTAATAAAAGTAAAATGATAAAAAAAAAATACAAGCTCTATCTGTCAGATTAATGAATTGGAAATTATAGTTTCTTTGAGTAGTAACAACATGAGACTAAAACTAATCAATTACCCACATAAATTATAAAATTTTGAGAACAGATAATCAAAATCTGTCATTCAAACTGTGTTATTGTAAAAATTAGTAGATTAGTTATTGTTTGTTTTTTTATTTCTCTGATTTTACTTAAAATGCGAGGGAAATTTTACTCAGGGGTAATAAAAAGCAAATTGAACAATTCTCTAGGAAGCTCATAAATTATTTTAAACACTCAAGTTTGATAAATGTCTTGTTATGGGTCTTAATCTTTTGTAAATAAGTCTTGGTCTTGCAGCTTCCAGAGCCTTATCATGGTCTTGCAGAGTAGGGTCAGGGTCTTGATCTTAATTTTTAATTTTCTATTTTTTATGTATTTTGGGAGGTTTAATTTTTTACCTCTTAGAGTCTACAAAAATCTATCAAATAGAATCATATAAATTGGTGATATTAGCAAAGAAAAATTATAATTAAATTGATAACCTCCTTGTTATTCGTCGGGTAATTATATCTCAAAATTAGATTCCTTGGAAATAAATATGTACAAACCAGGATATTTTACGGCACTTTATACCTATATACGTGTATATTATTTCTGTTGCTTTAACAAAAACGTATTTCTATATTTATAAATAATTTCCGCTATAAAATTTACAAAAAACAAGTCTTGAATTTCTTGCTGCCTCATAAAAAGAAATAAAGCTCAATAAATTAAATTTATTTTACATAAATTTAAATTTTTTTTACACATAAGTAAAACAGTTTTATTATATTTTGAGCTATAAAAACTAGTAGATTTGTTATGTAGCTAGCCAAACAAGTTTCTCAGAAAATTAATTAGATTGAAATAATATTATTATAAAAAAATATAAGCAAAACAGGAATTCAAAATATTATGTGGCGTATATAAATAAATAAAATTATAGAACTTAGTTTTAGTGCGACAGTTTTATTGTTCTTTTGTGTGCGTTGAGCTCTCAATGTTATATATACTCACGGACAAAGAAATTGGATCACTATTTTGGATAATAAAATATTAACATTTCAAGATACTCTCCGAAATAATGGCGATTTAGTTCCATTTAATTCCGCTAATACTGAGACGAAAGTTCACCTGCAGAGACGAAATTGTACAGAAGCGCTAAAAATCTAAACATTCCAGACAGGCTGCTGTAAAATTTTAAACATGCTAAATTTCATCAGTTTTTGTTAAAACTGATAATTAAAAAAATTAGTTTCCCTACATTTTTCGTAAAGTGCCTGAATTTTAACACTAAAGTAGTGCTCTCGACACTTAACTTGCTATAGACAGGGATTTAATTTAGTGACTTCTAAGGTTGCCACCTCAAAGTTCCGATAAGTCAAGAGATATAACAAAAGACATTCACTGCATTATATTAATAAAATTGTGTATCCTAACCATGGAAAACGCCTGATATAAAACTCATGCACGGTGTCAATACACATTAATCAATAGTCCTAAGCTGCTATTGTAGACTGAATCATTGCTCAGGTCCATCAGACCTTGAAGTGACTTTATAGGTGAATAATTCATTATGTTTTGTAAGCTGTTATACAAAGTTTCGTGTAGATAATCAATTAAAAGTTGTTTTGGGATGATGTTTGTGATAATTGAGTACAAAGTTTTTAAACTTTCATTATATCAAAGTAAACGTACATAATAATAATTGATTAGATTAGAACTTACACCCTTTTTTTAAACCCTTGACTTTCTCTGAATGAATAGAAAGAAACGAAAAAATTACACAGAAGCCAAGACTCGATCACGGGTCCTGTAGATATTCGATGACTAATACTCCGTCACTTCTATCATCGGATCAAAACGCGATAACGTACCAAAGATCATAATGCAAGGTCAATATATCCGTGAGCGGGGCAGAATACGACCTTTTACACTTTATATTATTTTAGAAAGAAATACAAAGATAATATTTATTTGTTTTTATTGTTGTATAAAGTAGTTTATCTTGATAATATTAAGAACACGTGTAGGATATTTTTTTATGTTAAAAGGTGTAATATTTATATAAATGTTAGAAGCTTATATCTGATATATACCGAACGTTTTTAAATTTATGCTTTCGCTATTTCTATTTGTCAAGACCCCACATGCGTCATTCAGAAACATAAGGTGTTCAGTACTGGTTCGTGTGGAACTGTTATCTTACTTCCTTAAAGTATCGAGCTCGTAGCCCTGAACCTTTCTGACCAATTCGTCAGTTTGGCTTATTATTAAAAATACAAAAGTCTATCCTACGTTATTAGTCAATCACCCCTTATGTGTCGGACTCTGCAGCTATAAATAAAAAATAAATACTCACTTCCACTCTGTATAGTAAGCAACTTTGTATGCTGTATACAAACATCAATCCTTTTATACTTCTGTTGTGAAAATTCATTTCGATTCACGGTTTACGAGAAATGAACTATCAAAGTCAGTGTTTTACCGCAAAAAGGTTTTCTTTTTTATCCACAGTTCTTAATTTTGGTATGATTTGAAAGCTTAAAACTTGAGGAATATTGATTAAAAAATTTTTTGATAAAAAAGGGCTGTTTTTAATAATTATCAGAATTTCAGAAAGCATATTAAATACTGTTTATTTGACACACAAAATTTCAGTTTTTTGGTAACACTTTCGTTATGATATCGCAACATCTTAAAGGAATGTGGAAAACAATCGGTATATTGTAGTGTAATGTTTGGAGCTGTTTTATCAACAATGATTTACAAAACTTACAATTTAACATTACTGTTATAAAACCACAAGTTATTATAGAGCTATACCACAACATTTTAGAGCTATACTACATGTTATATGCAAAAAATATTACGTACGTATTACTCGTATAAGTTGTATGTACACTTTATACACTAATTAAATATACTTGGCTGTAATTGGCCAGGGTTGTCAACTACTTACTTATTTAAATCAAACAGGTTTTCAAATTAAGTATAAAATATATCCTAAGTTATATCTTAAATTATAAAAAATACAGAAATACTTTTATCATATCTTATATATTACTAGCTTTTGCCCACGGCTTCGCTCGTGATCATGATTCATTTCAATATATTCTATAAATGATTGATTTAATGAATCGTTGATTCATTTAGAGATCGAATTTTAAATACCCACATGCTGTCCTCCAACACGCTTTTTCTCGCTTAGCCCACCCTCTAAAAATCAACTCTACTTACACCGCTTTGGAAAATAACGCATCATTCGACCATGAAGTTCGCTGTGCTTATTTAAAGATGGAAATAAAAAAGTGATACAGTATACTTCTCTCTCATTAGCTTGTAATAAATTCACTAAATGAATCATTGATTTATTAGGAGACCCAACAAATTGATAATTTAATAGTGTTATGTATTCAAATATTTCAATAAACTTTTAATAATTTTGAGTTAAGGCCAAAATAATGAAAAAAATACAAATGTATATGGGTATAATTTTTTTCGATTACTCTAACCATCTTTGACGCTAAGCAAAATATTTAGGATTGGCCCTCTTTGTCAGTTTGGAGTAGGTAGAGTTTAAAGTATCTTTTTCTAATAATTTTTTTTCGATATTTCTAACATTCTTGGACGCATAGACAAAATATTAAGAATCACCCCTATTTGTCGGTTTGTATCAGGTAGAGTATAATGTTCAGTATCTTAAAAATGTGACCTATCACCTTGTTCAACTTTGAAAATTCCGGAAAAAAATATGAGAGTGTCTTCATCTTAAATGCGACATAATATATTATTTCTCTAACCTGTTTACGCACTGCGGATTTCATACGAGTTGAGGTAGTAAAATAGAGAAATACCAACTTTAGAACGTCCAACAATCAGTGGACTAGAAACAAGGCTACAAGAATTTTACCATATCATCCGTGCAAGTTTTTAGGCATGAATAACATTTTTTGTTTGCCATGTAATTTACTTAAATTCTAAAAAGTTATAAAGTAAAAATATACACACGTATAAAAGTGATTACAATGCAAGTGAGTGCATGTGCATCATCTTCATCGTGTATTTATTTACTACTGACGTTTACAAAACACACACCTTCACGCATTTATAGTTTGTCGCAGAAATGAAGCACTGAGTTAGAGGGTCAGGAAATTTTGTGATCTAACTTGATTCATAAGAAATTAAAAATATGCAATTAAATGCACTTTCAAACTTGTAACTTGGGGGTTTTTGGGGCGCTGAACACGAATATTGACAATTGATCTCTGAGGTACCTGAGGTCCCGGGATACCCTGCTATGGTGTCCGGGATACTCAGCATACCTGATACCCGATTCTGTCGAAATATTCGTGTTCCACGACCCCAAAGACCCCCGAGTAACGAGTTTGGACCGATTATGTAACGTATTTTCCGAAACCTTCAGGAGACGGCGAATATATCGTTTACCGAGCACTAGGTTCTTTGGAGACCAATTCTGATAGAATTCTGTCGCTGAACGCGAAATCGTGTTCGGCGACCTTAAAAACCTCCAAGTTACAAGTTTCATCACTGTTAACTAAATTGTGAATTTAGTTTATTTACGGTTAATTTAAACTGCAATTATAAATGCAAATTCCATATTTTTAATTTCTTATAAATCAATTAGGGTCATAAAAAAGGGAACTTTGCCTGTTTTTAGTGTTTCGTTTCCGCGACTATATCTGGGTAGGTGGTAAAAAACATATCACGAACATATACTTACTGTGGATAAATCTACTAAATATTATAACTTTCACATATTTGTATGCAAATTTTAAGAGCAATTGAAGATGTACATGATAACATGAATCATATATTCGCATTCTGTAGCTTGGAATTATTACTATTGGAACCACTTTTACTTAACAGATATCGTTTACATTTTTATTTTTAGATTTGATTGGAAGAATTAAAAAATTAAACTCATCAAGGAATGTTAATTAAAATATGTAGACAATATTTCATCGTTAACTCATTATTTTTGCTTATTAATTATTCTATAAGTAAGCAAATTAACTAATTAATAAGAAATTTATCAAGATTCATTTATTATTTATAATAATTAATTATTTATTTTAATGTTTACTGTTCTTAGACTAAAAATATTTTGAAATCAAATGTCATTAAATTACACATAATTTTCGGTTACATAATTTATAAACAAAAGAAAATGTATTGATTTATTCACTAGACGTGACTTCGCCTCTGGGTGTGGAGGCCGGCTTCGAAATTTGAAGATTTGACAGTTTTCCTTTTTAAAGTAAAGTTAATTTTACCTTATAATTACCAATTTCATACACATATGGAGTCACCACCCTGTCAAAAACGTCAAAGATTTCTTATCAGATTGAATGATTATTCTGTGTAGGGAAATGACGAAACCGTAAGAAACAAATTGTGTCAACTATCAGCATAAACATTCAATATTCAGTTCGCAACATCGGAGAAACTGCCAATAACACGCTTCTCTTTCCACCATATATAACGACTCAACGATTATGTTTATGCCATTAATTTGAATTTTGCTTTAATTTAAGATGCGAAAAATTTTAATTTCGACACACTTATGACGTATCAACTATTAGCTTTGATTTCTAATAACAATTTTTGTTCGAAATATATACCGTGTCCAAAAAATAAGGTGACATTTGAATTTAAACTGTGCACGTTTGTTGTGCTGTGCATTATGAATTCCTTCCACCCGGCTAAACAGTCAACAAGGAATCTTATTTAAACGTTATGCTTCATTTGCCTTAAAAGGCCGGAATGGTGGAAAGACAATTCATGGTTTTTACACCACGATAATGCACCATTTTATACTGCACTCATAATTCGTGATCATTTCGTCAAAAACTCAACCCATTTCGTTCCGCAACCACCGTATTCACATGATCTGGCACCGTGAGACTTCTGGCTTTTCAGCAAGCTTAAAAGACTGCTCCAGGAACACCATTTTGATACGATAGAAAATTGGAAAATCCGTTGGCATGTCACCTTTTTTTTTGGGCACTTGTACATATATCCTGGACGATAAATATTTTAAAAATAGTTTCAGTTTTATACATAACGTAAAAATAGGACAGCTTCTGTGATTATAAACTAAATTCACAATGTATAATTGAATAATCTTATCAAACAAAAATTTGGTAGACAGGATATGTGGTATTTAACACTTTTTATCTTGGTTTGATTAATTTAAATCCAAATATTAACCTACCAAAAGTATAAAAGTACTACTGATTATAAATTTTATAATAGAATTATGGAACAATACTGGCAAGGTTTTTTATTAAGTAATAATTAAATAATAAAGTGGGAATCATTTTGTTTGTTTTTTGTGTGGACATAATAAATTAATGTTGATAAAGTTTGATGTTGAACATGAAACATATCGAAATGTAATTTTCATGTATCATACAAATGATTATAATAATACAGGTAACATAGAAGCTCGTTACTCTTGTCCATAATGCACTAAATTACAGGAGTTTTTTTTTGTGCATAGATTCAGTATCACGTACTGAATGTAAATGCATAAAATCCTTACAAAAATAGGCGGGGGAAGTGCTTCCATTTTAAGGAAAACCGGTTTTAAGGAAAACCGAAAAATAGTATTTATTGTAGATAATTAAATTTTCCTACCTTTCTTATACAATTTTTTTTTTTTTGAATCACTAACCGCTTATGCCTTATACGAATAAGTATAATTAATTGAGAATATCAGAAAAGGTGACCATGAATTGTTTGACATTTACTATTTTAAATTTAATTTTTTAATTTCTTTTTTTTAATATCTATATCTTAATAATTTATAGCTCATGTGTTATTCTGATGTATGAGTTATATTGCTGTAGAGTTTCATTAAAAACCATTCGCTAGTTTTTGCGTGAAAGTGTAACAAACAAACAAACTAACAAACAAACATAAAAACAAACATCGTTACTTTCACATTTATAATATATATAAGGATTAATAAAATTTTTCTAAAATATGTTCTGTTTCGAATAGAAATTGAATTCTGTGTGTTCGTAAAGAGTATTGACCACAGAAAACATATTTCCACTGCTAACATACATAAAAAGCTAAATTACAAATAATAATCGAGCATGACGACATATATATGTCAGTCATGTCATACATATACAATAAATAATAACACAATACAATTGTTTAGCAGAGAAACACAAAGTTCAAATCAATTGTCATTTTATTTCATCTCAACATGAAAATACACAACGATCATATTATTATTATTTATTTAATAATAAATTTTTAAAGTCACTCCAATTCAATGCTTAAACTACAACGTTTTTTAATATAGTCCATCCAGAAATACCTACAAGTTATTTTATAATAAAGTTAAAACGTATTTGTGTATCAATACATTTTTAACCCCCGAACTGAAGAAAGGGGTGTTATAAGTTTGACCGCTATGTGCGTGTGGCTGTGTGTTTGAATGTCTGCGGCATCGTAGCGCCTAAACGAATGAATCAATTTTAATTTTGTTGGTTTCATTTAAAAGGCAATTTAACGCATAGTATTCTTAGCTATGTTTCAAGCGCGAGCTTAGAATTTCGTCTTTTGAAAAAACTCAAAAATTGGGTATCTTAAAAGTCGATTCAGTTTGGAAAAGGCGTGACATATAATTTTAACATATCAATAATTACTATGGAAATGCATGGTCAAATAAACCTGGGTCAATTCGTTTCGAAAAGTGAAATGGTAAATAAATAGGTAATTCAAATATTTCCAAAAATTTGTCCCAAAAAAAGATAGCTCTCTAAGTATCCTTGTCATCTCATCTAATGTCCTTGACCATCACTTTGATATTGATTTAAGAAGGAGTGTTATAAGTTTAAAGTATTTATAGCCCCTAAACGGTCGAACCGACTCGAGAAAGTATGGCTTATTATATGGTCTAGAAATCGCTGAATAATGATAGGCATATTGATAAATGGAGGTATTTTAAAAACGACTATAAAGTATATATTCAAATTCAACACAATACTATGCATATATAAATCGAACTAACTATACTAAAATGCCTTGTGAATACAAAATTTATTTTTGAATAACAAAATATTTGATTTGAAGTTCTTCTGTGACAATAATAAACAGAATAGTTAGTTGATGTATTTGGTGTATTTGTCATTCGAATTAATTGAATTAAATATAATAATTGACATTATTTTATCAGTCAGTTCTATCTTTACAAATGAAATGAATTATATTTTATATTTTGTAAAAACATTTCATATTAAGTAAATTTTATTCATACAGCATGATTTTTAAAGTTTCCAGCTTTTTTTTCCAAAAACGGGATGAAACATCAAATACCCGAAAATATTATAGTTTTAGGGGGAATTAAAGTAAACAATTTAGTTTTTTTTTTTTTTTTTTTTTATATAGCATTCACGATCAAAGAAGGATTAACTTTGTTGTTTTCTTAAACGAAACCACATTTTTTTTGTAGCTGATTTTTTCTAGATCTCAATTTTGGGTACTTTATTTCATGTTTTTTCTCTCAAGTTGAAAAATTTTCAACAGGAAAATTAAAAAATTCTCAAAATAAAACCTACAATATCGCTATAATTTGTAGCCTTAAAAACGTTATATCGGATACCAAAAATTGAGGAGTAGGAAACAAATTTTCAAACAAAAATTATGTAGTTCCGGCTTACGGGATATTTCGAGCTGTTCGTGGAGTGGGTTATATGATTTTTATTTAATTTAAAAAACAGCCCTTTTGAACTTTTGTTTCGAACGTTTTAAACTCGTGACTACATTGTCATTTTTCCGATATTGCCCATTTTTGAGCTTAAGAATATGAATTTCAACTCTCTGTACCTTTTTGTACTAAGCTAACCGGCGGCAAACGGGAATTTTGAAGGAGTTATAGGATAAGGTAACTGTACCTATAAAAACTTATAATAAAATATTATTTCTCCGATCAGGATCTCTAAACATTACAAACTTAAACAGATCAAACAAAATTATTGATTGATTCTGCCTGAAACAAACAATAGAATAATAAAGTTATAGGATTATCGTTGTGAATACTATTATAGGATATATATATATAAACAGAATGATGGATTAGGCCCGAAAATTGATGATTAATGATAAAGCTGGGGGTTAAAAATGTTCTTAATCAAGTGGGTTCGACCGTTTAGGGGCTACGATGCCACTGAGATACACACAGACGCACGGATAAACACTTTAAACTTATAGCATTCCTTCTTAAATCAATATCAAAGTGATGACGAAGGACATCAGATTAGAGAGCTATTAATTTTTGGGACAAATTTTTAAAAATGTTTTAAATTGATATATTTGAGTTGACTTTGTTCTTGTGAATTATTGTTTTGAATTACTTAATTATTTTTTTACCATTTCACTTTTCGAAATGAATGGTGCCAGGTTTATTTGACCATTCATTTCCATGGTAATTATTCTTATGTTAAAATTATATGTCATGCCTTTTCCAAACTGAATCGATCTTGAAGATCATCGCCAATTTTTTAGTTTTTTCGAGTACGGAACACTTATCTCGTACTTGAAACATATCTAAGAACACTCCCTGTTAAATTACCTTTCAAATGTAACCAAAAAACACACAGACACACACACATAGCGGTCAAATTTATAACACCTTAGTTCGAGGGTTAAAAAAAAGTCAACAGGGATTAAATCGCAAAATCGATTGTCTTGCCACATGTCAAAATACAGGATATTCTAATTGAAATCACCAAAATGGCCATACATTTAAAAATAACATCGCGGATGGAACATCATATATACATATTAACTTATTAATTAAAAAGGTTTTAAATATAGTCATGCACATTCAGATATTATTGATGGTACTGCATCCTATTTTACTAACTTGAAGGCATTCATAGAACGATGTTATTTATATGCAAGTGTTTATTACTTCACTCGTGGCCATAGGCTATTTGTAATAATTTCCGTTTACTGTAACAAATTGATGTTGTAATTGAATTATTTGAAACAATACAAATATTTACAAATTTTTTTTATTACCCATTGAATAGTTTAATTTATTGAAACTTATTTATGTAAATTCATGGCTAAAAGATAATCTGCTGGCAATACGGAAAATTTAAGGTAATTAATCAGAGTAAGGAAGATATTAAAAATCAATAAATCTTAAATTGTTTTTACGCCAGTCAAATTCTACATGAAATCGGAAAACGTGATGTAAAGCTGGTGCTCTCATAGCATGCGAACTTGGTTTTCAGACCATCGCGGTTCTAGTTGTTTTTCTAAGTGTTTAATTCTTGATGTTTATTTTATTATTTGTATTCTTGATAAATCTTTGTAGAAATATTTCATTTCCTAAATAAGTAGTGGCTTTATTTATATATTAAGATATATTATTTGGTGTTGTAATTCTTAATGAAATGAAAATAATTGTACATTCTTTATATGCAACTTAATATAAAAAAAAACTTTTCTAGCATATTTCTACACGTTTTCGGGGGGTTGAAATTCCTCAGTGAGAATGTCTGTTTACTGGAAGGAATATTACACGAATAATATATAGTAATCGTATTAAAACATAAGATTTATATAATGATTTTCGGGCTTTTACAGGGTGTAACGTAGTCTATGTGACATTTTTTACTCTATTCAAACTCAAACATTCATGTGCTCATTTGATGCTCGAATGTTAGATGAAGATAAGTGGTTTTGAAGCATTTCCGATAAAGCAGACTTATTTATCGACGGGTCTAAGTTCCAGGGCCTCCCAATTCATCAACATTTTCATACTTCTTGACTTTTCTTTAAATGTATTATTTGTTATAGCATTTCTATTAGCAAAATCGTCGAAAAGTTCGGACCCCGTTAGGAATGCAATTTTTTATGAAACTTGTACAATAATTTATTAACTATTATAACAAATATTATTGAAACTAATTTGTTATAATAATTCATTAAATAATTAACGTTTATTAATTGTTGTTCGTTTGACATCTTACAGAATAGTAATGAATTTGGTTAGTGTCAAATAGGTGAAAATATAGTGGTTTCCATGGATTTGTCACTCACATACAGAAAGCATATCTCACATGTTTACGTGACGATTTATACCAGTTTGCTTACGATAGCAAGCTACAATGAAAGCATTAAGACAGTTACTGAAAATTCAATATATGACGGAGACATTCGCTTGACGTATTTTCGATATATATTAAAATGCATCCCGAAGTACCTTTTTGGAAACCGATTTCATGAATAGCACTTACCAGTCTAATAAATGATCTTCTTAAACAACTTTTTCTTAATGATAATAAAAAAAAATTAATAATACAAGGCTAATCATAAATTTAATTGTTTATTTGAAAAAGAATTGCATAAAAAATAAATAAAACTATAAATAAACATAATTTTTACGTTTATTATTAAAAAAAAAATTTACGTTTTCAACACTGTATTGGTACCATTTTGGAAGCATGGTACAAATTCAAAACATTATAATATTGTATGAAACTTATCTTCTCAAATATGTTATTTTAATACATAACCGCTATCTAAATTGGAATTTTTTGTCCAAATTACCGAGCATCGCGTATTTTATGAAAAAACACCAGCCATGGGAAAACCGCAAGGTATGATTTTACTCTGCCCTAGTTAAAAACCGGAATAACTGCTACAGACACCTCCAGCGAGATTTTTACATTTGCATAATGCCTGAGAAATTTAAAAAATCAAGACTAATTTCACATCTTACGTGGGTTTATGTTATAAGTCAAAAATTATTTTGAACATTCCGTATATATAATAAATATTCCAGGAAAGGAGAATATATGTTATCCCTAACAGAGATAATATCACGAACTTATGTAATTGTAACACGCAGGAATAGTGTAGTGTTTTTTCCCGTTGTTATTTATTAGTTTTTTGTCTTTGCTTCCTCGTATTGTTGTGTTTAATTTTAGGTTTATATTTTTTTTCGGGGATGCTCCTCGTTATTTTTATATATACATTTTTTGTTTTATTGTTGTGATGTTTTATGATAAATACTAGAAATATTTTTTTGGATGGCTAATTTATTTTTGTATTTCTCTTTTATTAATTATTTCGTATATAATGATACCCATTTTCCTATTGATAGGTACAATTTTCGGGTACTCATTATATAATGTTTTTCAGGTTATTTTTTTAATGAATACGATAATTATCGTAGTAGTATTCGCACCGTGCGTGAGTTTTATTTATGATTCACATTGAAAATTTAATATTATTGTCTCACAAATTTAAATAAATAATAATGATAATTTACATTTAAAAAATAATATTTTATCAATTTGATTTCTTATTTACACAATTTTTAATGCATTGAGTTTAATTTATTAGTGTTTTTCAATAATTTTAATTTGACATTTTCTGTAACATTAACATTTAAAGAATTGCAAATTAGTCTTAACCGCCTTCTTTGTCGCCAAAATTTTTCACTAGAAGCGCTGGCATCTATTTGAAAATAAAACTTGGAAAAATAAGAAATAATAGTTTCAACAACTTTTGCTAAAACAATTGTGCAACTCCAATTGTGACAACGCTGAATTTACCAAAGTAATCTACATTTCTAAAATTGTGATAGCGGATGGGGGGAGTCTTCTGAGGGATTCTTTACATACCATTAAAAGGAGAAGTGATGGACTTTTCTCGGACTTTGATTGAACGTACACTTACTATCTTTTTTCGACGATTTTATTATTATAGAGTTTAAAATCAATAGAATGAAAATAGGTATTATTGGAAACTGATTTGATAACATCAATGACCAAAGCGTCAACAACTTCATAGCCGTAGCTAATTATACTGACCACAATAACATTCTGAAATAGTGTTGCCCTGTGACGACATGAGAGCAGTGTAGCAAGTTTCTTTTTTGTTCGATTTGTAAAAATTTGCTGTCTTTTTAAAACACAAAAATAAATCAATATGTGTAGTATTTAAGATAAAGAAAGCCTCACCTTTTTGTTATTTACAGGAATAACGATTTGATATCTCTAACCATTTCTGAAGCTAGGCAAAATATTAAGAATCGACCCTATTTGTCAATTTGTAGTAGGCTGTATTTAAAGTTCAGATTTTGGTTAAGTATCTTAAAAAATCATGCTGATATGAGGGTGTCTTCATCTTAAATACGACACATTGTATATAAGAATTTGGACTTAATAAAATAGAATAGTTATAACACGTCTCCAAAATCTACTGCTTTTGTAATTAGCAGTAAGTAAGTTTGTTTTGCCTTTGAATATTATGCCATCTACAAAAATCACATCTTATCATATTTCGTTTTGACTTGAAAGGAAAATAAACAAACTGCATCCGATTGAGAAATATTAATTTAGATTTTGGCTACCTACGCGATTAAAATTAATAACTTCCAACCAAGTAATTAACTAAATTAACTATTGACAATATTATTCCTAATTTAAGCCGTTACTAACTCTAGTGATTTTTTTGTTGAAATTATATTTGTATAAAAAAATTTAGTTTCTAGAACTTGAATCACTGCGCATCGGTCCCACCATCAAATGTAATAAAAACTGATGCACTACAGCTACGGTCCACAACTTGACTGTAATAATATTATAATTAGATTATCATTAAACTGAAATTATGTTTATGTAAAATGATATAATTATAACAAACATATGCATAAAATAATATGTTTGGCTATTATTTTAAAAAATATTTTTACTACACATATTTTGAAAGAGAGTTCTGAAAATATTGAATGTGAAAAAAATGATCTATAAGAACCTCTCAATGTCTATAATACGACTTATAATTTGGCCTGTTTTATCATTTCCCTTTAATGTGTTGCAAGAGTCCCATATCATGGTCTTGGTATACGTTAGAATAACTCCTTCAGTATTGAGTATTAACTTGATGAGAAATTGATGTTTGAGAATAAATCTATAATTGTAGAGAAAGAAATGTAAATCATGAATATAAATCAAAAGTATTCTGTTACCTTGAAGATTTTGGAAACTCTTAGTCTGTTTCTATGAAACAAACTCACATTAGTGTACTATGTTCACTATTACTATTTTATTTTCCTCTTGGGAAAAATAATTAAACACACTTCAAAACATGCAATAGCGAATGTGTTTGTAGAGAAATGTCTGTTTTTTTTAAACAAAGAAAAAAATCGGAGTTATTTTTAAAATTTTATAAATAATATCGGATTTTATGTACCTAAATTATTTTTTGAATAAATTTTGTTTTGGAATTTGATGAAACTCGGTGGATGGGGTAATTTTGATCCAAAAAGTATAAAAATCAGGTTAATTTAATGATTGGATACAGAGTTTCTGAGATATCGCAATATTTGGATCGATTTTAGTTCGTATTTCAAAAACTAATCGACCAGTCAACAAATGCTCCCGATTTTCGTACTTTTTGGGTAAAAATGACCTTATATACTGAGTATTATCGAAATTGGAGGTATAATAAGTTTTTCAATTTTTTGTCCCTTGAAAAAAATCGAGGAAATGGCAAAATAAATTTTTCTTTGGAATTTGATGAAACTCGGTGGATGGGGTAATTTTGATCCAAAAAGTATAAAAATCAGGTTAACTTAATGATTGGATGTAGAGTTTCTGAGATATCGCAATATTTGGATCGATTTTAGTCCGTATCTCAAAAACTATTCGACCAGTCAACAAATGCACCCGATTTTTGTGCTTTTTGGGTCAAAATGACCTTATATACTGATTTTTATCGAAATTGGAGATATAATAAATTTTTCGATTTTTTGCAATTTTTGTAAGGGGTACCCTTTGAAAAAATTAAGAAAATCGTGAAAAAATTCGAAATATCGATATTTAGCGACATGTTAGTCTATTCGTTGTGTGCGTAGTCATGGTAGGGATAATAAAATCGATGCCAGCGTTTTAAGTGAAAAATTTTGGAGATAAAGTGGGCTGTTATGACTAATTTGCAATTATTTACATGTTAATGATATAGAAACTGTCAAATTAAAATGATTGAAAAACACTAATTAATTAAACTTAATGCATTAAAAATTGTGAAAATAAGAAATCAAATTGTACAAATATTATTTTTCAAATGTTAATTATCGTAATTATTTATTTAAATTTGTGAAACAAGAATATTAAATTTTAAATGTAAGTTTTCAATGCAATCCACACAATTATATATGCATCCATTAATTCTATAATTAAAGTAGTGTATCGTTGTCATGGAAACGAAATTCACGCTCGGAGCGAATTGTATGTTTTTTAATTGTATTTTTTAAATATAATTTCTTAATATACAATTTTATTTCGAGTATCGTGGTATTTATTTCAATAACTATATAAAATGTTTTTTTACTTTTCTGATCAAATAAATAAAAATTTCAAGTACATGGGCGTTTGCTAACCTCTTAACATCTTAACAGGTTTATATAAAAAATCAATGCACACAAAATACAATTTTTATCTACACTTATATGTATGTTTTGCACTAAACAGTTCATTGCCTTCTCGTTTGTGGATTTTTTTTTTTAACATCACATTAATGTATTACACCTACATAGTAAATATTTGATTTTCATCGTCGCCATGTCCATGTCCATGTCCTATTCAATGAGTTCGATAAATATCTTATACTCACTTGGATATTGATTGTACTGTAGTTCACCAATACATCTTATTGTGTAAACGTTTTGAATGGAAAGTTTTATGTTCTTTCTATGGAAAATAATAAACTTCTAAATAAATTTATTTATGTGCATTCGTTGTGTGCGTAGTCATGGTAGGGACAATAAAATCGATGCGAGCGCTTTCAGTGAAAAATTTTGGCGAAAAAGGAGGCTGTTATGACTAATTTGGAATTCTTTACATGTTAATGTTATAGCAAATGTCAAATTAAAATTATTGAAAAAAACTAATTAATTAAACTTGCTGCATTAAAAATTGTGAAAATAAGAAATCAAATTCCACAAATATTATTTTTCAAATTTAAATTATCATAATTATTTATTTAAATTTGTGAGACAATAATATTAAATTTTCAATGTTAGTTATAAATGCAATCCATACAATTATATATACATCCATACAATTCTATAATTAAAATAGTGTATCGTCACCATGGAAATGCCTCCAATAAAACTCATGCACGGTGCGAACGGGTAAATATCAGAATTTTATGACGCTCAACAATTAAATTTTTTTCGTAACAATAGTGTTTATAAAACTAGCCATTACCCGCTTGCTTCGCTGAACAGTTCAACCTAAAATGTGAATATCGAAAAATTATCGCAACACATTATTCTCCCTTCGTCATTCTTCCTCAAAACAAATCAGCTTTGTGAATTTTGCCTTAATCGGTTCAGTCGTTCAGAAATTGTACAATTACAAACCGACGCACCAATGATATAAAATTTAAAGTTGGTATGGATTTTTTAACATTTATTAATTTTCTTGACATTTGAGTATTGGCAGAGAGCAAAGTAGGTGGAGGGGGCGGCTTAATCGATTGTGGCGCTGTTACCTTAAAAAGTTTGCAATAAATCATGCGTTTTATTTCAAATAAGATTTGCTTTCAATGTAAATGGTATAGTAAATGTCAAATTAAAATTATTGAGAAATAACAACTAATTAATTTGTTGCATTAGAAATTATGAAAATAAGAAACGAAATTGCATAAATAATATGTATTTTTTAAATGCATACATGATTACTTATTTATATTTATCAGAAAATTATTTTAAATTTTCAATGTAATCCATATATAAAAACCATAAACTTATATGTTAATCCATAAAATGAAGTAATTTATGGCTACCATGGAAACAGCCAGAATTGAAACTCGATGTCGCGAAAAAGATGTCGCGCAAAAGTTAGTACCTGAATAATATTGTAGCTTATAGGATGCAATCTTGAAAAGAGTAAAAACGTTTTTATCTCTAACCAAAGTGCAAACTTTATATTTGAAATCAATTTCAGATTTATCTATTTCAAGTTTTGATTTTCATTGGGATCAAATAACAGAATTTTTAATCGAGAAATGCTTTTTTTATTCGATCTAAAAAACAGTGAAGTGTCGAGTAATTTTATTAAAATGAACATGATAAACAAGAAATTTTTGATAATCAAAAATTTTTTTGTTATTAAATGGCGCCATTCTTGGGGTCATATTTTTAAGACAAATCATTGTGGAATCACGTTTTTGTTGTTATAAAAGTTTCAATGCATTATTCAGTCATACTTTATATAAAATTGCTTGAAGGTTCTTTAGTATAAATCTTTTACAACTTCATATTTTCTTCACACAGTCGAGTTTTTGTATTTATTTTCTAAGCTGAACAAAAATATTTCTAAAACAAGTAAGATTATTTCTCGTACTTTATAATAAACAAATATAAAATATGTATCAACTTGGTTTATTTATTTCAGTTTACTTTCAAGTTATTATACAGGATGAAAATATAAAATCTAACCATACTTAAGGCCTTTCGAGATGATTTATTTTGAAGAAAAAAAAGTTAATTTTCGAACATTTTCGAATATCTTAAATGGTAACGATACCGATGAAATTATGATGGAAACAAAACAAAAGCACTATTATGGTGGAAACGCTAGGTAGAATATAGAATGTTCGGTTTACATCTAGGTAAATAAAAATCACGAGTATGACATAGAACATGCGCTTAGCAATGCATCTAAGTAAGAGGTATTATAGGTATTATATGAAATTGAAAAAGTGACTTGTATCGTGGCTTATATGTTGTAGTCTATTCAACTAAGAAACTCCCACTCTCCAAGCTTCGTACAACTATCTCAACGCATATCGAAGCTTCAACACCTGTATGTAATATCTTTCACTTAGATGCATTGCTTAGCGCATGTATTCTGTCATACTAGTGATAGTTATATGCCTAGATGTAAATCGAACATTATGTATATAAAAAGGGGCTGATATGCATTTTATCTATAAATTCTTACTGCCTTTTTTATCTACAATTGGGTATGAAGCCAAGCGTTTCAAAGCACTTGACTTTGGACTGCTCAAAGGGGTTAAATTAAAAAAACTGTCTGCCCACTTTAGGGTACTATCCATAAATTAAGTCGTTAAGGAGAGAGGAGGTTTCAACCAAAATTGACATTGTGTGGCAATGGGCAAGAGTCAAAAGCTTTGTGACACATGTAAAAATTAAAAAAATTAAAACGCGAGGTTTACACGTATTTTACGACTTTAGACGTTTTATACGACTTTATGTATGAATTTTATCTTACTTCTCACCAGGGATGAGGGGGTACGACAACTGTGACAGACTGTGACAAAGATGGGATAGAGGAGTCAAAAAAGTTATAAAAAATTTTTCGTTAATTTACGTAATTTATGAATGGTCTTGGGTATTTATGAAATACATCAATTACCACGGGATCAAACAAAAGCTTTAAGTTTAGACTTTTTTGTAATTAAAAATGACTGTCGAAAATAGGTAAAGCAATTCGCTCTTGGAAGGGCTAAAAATTTAATGAATTTTATCTGACAACGTGACTCGTTGGGCCTATTTGATACTCGATAACATTCAGCTAGACCTTCCAAGCTAAAAATGTTGGATATATCGTTGAATAGCGAGACGAATGGCATACGATAGTTTCAAATTTATTGTTTCTAGCCAATTTTCTTTTTCGGTACTTTTTTTCTTATAATAATCTGAATCTAAGAAAACCATTTTTGCTGTATGCTCGTGACTGGAAAATAATAACTTTCTTCTTAGAATTTAGTTCTTTCTTTTAGTTGAAACTTACTTTCCATACTATTGAAATTGATGATTTGCATTTATATGAGCTTTTATTATACCATGTATATGAAATGTATCAAGCTATACTAAGTTTAGTCCCAAGTTTGTAACGCTTAAAAATATTGATACTATGAACAAAATTGCTCATAAAATCACCTAATTAGTCCATTTCTAGTTATCTGTGTGTCTGTCGTCTGTCTGTCCGTCTGTCATCACGATTACTTAAAAATCAAAAGAGATATGAAGCTGAAATTTTTATTGCATTCTTAGGACGTAAAAAATAAGGTCGAGTTCGTAAATGAGCAACATAGGATCCTTCTTGTAAACCATTAGAGAAAGAACCAAAGTTTAAAAGTAAAAAATGCTCCATATAAAAAAATTAACAACTTTTGTTTGAAACATTTTTTCGTAAACATCACTGTATACCCAAGAGAGTGCAAATTATGCACAAATTTTATAGTATGTATTATATGGGTATATCAGTTATACTTATATGCGTAACATGTATGTATGTCTAATGTGACAGAGTAATCAACACTGTCTATACATGGTATTTCAATAAATAACTCAGTCAATTGTTAGTTTTTACTTGTTTTCTTTTAAATAAATTAAGGTATATGAGTTAGATACTTGGGACACAAGACAGGTGTATACCTACATAGTTCAAAATGATCGTTATGGTACCATGGTTCTTGAATATATATAACACACTACTGGATTGATGGTATGGTCTAACAAAAATATTACCTTTGTATATATTTTTATTTCCCTTATGTGTGGAAAAACCATACTCATATTGTATGCTTGAATGCATTTATAATATTAAATAAATAAAATATATATAAATATGTTTTTCTAAGAACATTCTTTTTGGTTGAATTGTTTAAGAAAAATTCGAATTATTTTAGAAAAGAATAGGAAAGAAACGATTTTTTTTTATTTCCACGAATTGTACGTGAAATGTTTTAACATCAATGTCAAGAAGAGGTATTTTTATAAACAAAAAAAGTTTTTTGAAAAATTTTTTAGATTGCTTGAGAAAATTCATAGTATTTTTCCAAAAGAATTCTGTCTGTATTTCTTACTAAGAATATACGTTCGTGTATTGTTTCAATGCCATATCTTTTTTTGTTTAGTTTTAGTACGGACAAGTGACTGAGTAAATTGTTGAAATACCACGTATAGACAGTGTTGAGACGTTTTTTACCTTACGTAAGTAAAGAAAGATGTCCACTCTTAGATAGCCACACAATCATAACTCAAAATTTGCGCTCACACGGGCAAGCAGTGATGTTTACAAAAAAATGTTTGAAACAAAAGTTGTTTATTTTTTTATATAGAACATTCTTTACATTTAAACTTTTGTGCTATCATCAACGGTTTACAAAATGGATCCAATTAACCTATGTTGCTCATTTACAAACTCGACCTCACTTTTTATGTCCTGAGCACGCTATAAAAATTTGAGTTTGATATCTTTTTGAGGTATCGTGTTGACAGACAACCGAAAATAGACCAATTAGGTGATTTTATGAACACCTATACTAAAATTTTGTTCGTAGCGTCAATATTTTTAAGTGTTACAAACTTGGAACTAAACTTAGTAAACCTTGATATTTTCATATACATGGTATAAAAATCACTTCATAGGTGTAAAAATTATACCTAAAACAGCCTTATCGCCTTGTATCGATTTATATTGTTCGGTATTACCCTACTTCTTCACTTTTTTAACTTAAAATTCTTCGAAATTAATTCGATAACATTATATTTGTTCTGTTTAAATTGTTGTATTATCATTTGTTTTTAATTATCTACGCATATCGTTTACGCATGAACGTCCTTAAGTAACTTTTCCTGATGAACAAATGAATGGTTTTTTATATTTCCTACTTCATACATAACTTATGAATAATAAATCTATAAATATAAATTAACGACAAGTAGTAAAGAAGTATTCAATGATACTTAATTTCAAGTAATAAATGCAAGATGGTGCTTAAGTAGGTATACTCAATGTCACAAAAAATGCTCGTTTTAAAACATTCTAAGTGTTACTATTATAACATAACATATGATGAGTACACTTAGAATGTTTTAACTGTGGCACTTTTTTTGACAGTGAGTGTACAATATATTATCAGATTTTTTTATTTTTTAAAGTAATCACATAAAGAAACATTAGAGGAGGGCTTATGAATATAAAATTAAAGGGACCAAAAAGGTACATCGAATGAAAACTTTTTTTTTAAATTAGATAATTCTGAAGTGATTTTTTAATACAATTTTCTTTACAGAAGCAGATATATAAAGTAATTGCATGAACAAATATATTTCTTTTTAAAAACAACTTTGTTTAAAACATATTTTTATAAAGCCTAGTTAGCATTTTCATCCTTTAATGAAGAGAAAATGGTGTTTATACTCACAAAAGTTTCTGAACAGAACTAATAGAAATATTAACAAATAAATGAAAAATTTATAGACAATTTTCATTGGATTATTTAAGTTCATATGCTGGATATTTAACCATGTAGGAATGTGATACGTCGCGTAAATCATGTTGATAATTTATTTCGAGCAATATTGCAAAGTCACCACTTTGGTTGTTTTTTAGCACTATTTGACGTGGCCAAAACAGGAGACTGTAATTTTCACAAATCGAGCTACCGGTGTCAGGGTGTCTGGGTGTCATGTGTCTCAATCTGCCTTTTATTAGTCTTCTGCATATTTATTTACTAAAGCATTCGCTGGGCACACTATCCATTTGGATGTGAATCTATGCTTGTTTTATTAACGAAATGCATAATTTCGATTTGATATTTGTTGTAAATTTTTCAAATTTTAACTAGGAGAATATAGTGCCAGTTAGTGAATGCACAGATTTCCACATCAACCATGAAGTACAGTGTATTGGGATGCGTTTCCGTTATTTATTGTTTCGGCATCCCCAGTAGGCCTACACCACGAAAAAATTGCCACCCTAAAACTAAGGACAAATTTTGAATTTTTTTTTTTTATATTTATTTATTTAACGTTTCTTTGCATGGTTTTTACTCGTATTCTGGCACCATTACATAATCTTGGGGGATTTAAAATTACGCAACAACATTATTGGTGCACCAATTTTTAGATGAAGAATATGAGGAGGTATTCCCGGTGGGTTTAGTGTGTGTCGACAGGAACAGTATCTTCTACCTCTATGAGTGTATCTAAAAACGGAATGTGACGTTTTAAAAACGGAATGTGACTCAGAGAAGTCCCTCACACTTTTGTAACTAAATAACGAGCACGACAGCGACAACCTAACCAGTGTCAACCAATAATACGAGTAACACAGAGAGACAACATTTTTTTCTACCTATCTCATTAATATTAGAGAAACTGAGATAGATAGAAGAGTCGTATACCCGTCTAACTTCCTCCTCTACGAGCAATGTGGACTTGGATAAAGAGACACACAATAAAGTTTATGGCACACAATAAAGATATAACAATGGTGACTTCGACTTAAAATAACCCGCCCATGCCTGATATGGATGACCAAATATAATTATCAATAAATATTTAGTACTTCATAGCATTTATCATTAGTAAAATTCTAAAATAATAAAAGTTAGCAATAATTATTAAAATAATATTAATCAGAATCTCCAAGTAATAATAAATATATTTCATTTTATGTAGTTTGTAATGATAATATATTTCATTATTTTAATAACATTACAAGTTTCTAAGTACACATTTTAACCATATGTTACCATCAAATACCGCTATTTAATATTATTCTTCTTTTTTTGTACACACAAACACACACGAGAGATGTGTGTTAGAAGTAATTAGTTTTAATAATAATAATAAGCTGTGGTGAATATGAGCTTTGAAAGTGAGATCACTACCTTTACCATTCAGGTATCTGCGGCAATTAAGACACATCACCTAAATTAACAATAAAACTTTTTCATGAAAAACAGAAATGCTTTTTGTAAATTTTTTATGAAAATATAGGTCGAGTAGAGCCTGTAACTCGAAAAATTACGCATTTTAACATAAAAACACTATAAAAAAAATTGTAAAAAAGTTACAGTAATTGAAATAATTTAAAACGATTTTTGGTTCCATCGCACACGTGATTTGTGACGTCAATTCGACAAGCAATGACAATAAAACAGTGTCAACAGTCGCATTAATATATCGTTAATATCAACTTTAAAGGGGCGTTGTTGATTGTTTATATTATATCATTTCTGAGAGTGAAGATTAAAATGCCATCAAAAACCGACCGAGGATTTTCAAAGACAGGTCAAGGAAATCTACCGAAAATAACTTTTTTTATGGTATGGGAGTTTTTAGTGTAAGATGGCAGGTTGATTGCACCCGAAGTTCGTGAAGTAAAAGCAACTTTGTGAGTACTAATTTTAATAAGAAAATGCGAAACATTTTAGAAAAAAAGAATTAATAAAATTTCATATACAAATTGTTAGGTCTTCGAGGGAGAGCTACGGGCACTTTTGTAGCATGTTGAATTTTGGTAAATTTCATCATTGTGCGCCGTTTGTCGAGTTTGACGTTCGAAATATGTTGAACGGGGCTATACGTATGGCGGCCGGATAACTGCTAATACATTTATGAAAACTTAAACTGAAATATCAGCAAAAATTTTGATTCACGTGATGGATACCACATGTTTCTATCAGACAGACTAATCACAGAATTATTATGTAATACAATAATTAGATAAAAAATATTTACTGTAAATATTCTTTTTTTAAGAATTTAATAAATAATTAGATTTTAAATGAATTAGGTGATCTACTCAAAACATAATACAATAGATGACATGTATGTAATTATCTTGAATGTTCGATGCTTCAAACATTTTTTGAGTTTTAACTAGCTTTCACAGCAACTTAAACCATTATATCTATGAGGAACAACGTAGAGTTTAACTGTGCTTCTGTATTGCCAATGTAAATTAAGTGTATTTGAAATAAATTTGTGTAATTTTCCAGACGAGAAAAATTTTTTGAAAAGCAGCCCGTTCCACAATGTGGACCATGAGTTATCTTACTGTAAAAGTTTATATGTACGTTGATCTAGAGTTCCATTTTGTGGTGAGATCAAGTCAAAAATAAAACATGAACAAACTGAAAGTGAATGTATGATAATTGGTCACACTAAAAAAATATAATATTTTATTTGTAAATTTTTTCAACAGGTTTACCTCCTTATTTATAGTTCATCTGCTAATTTTTAATTAAGTATATCTTTTTTTTTTATCTAAAATTATTTTTAATTTTTTGTTATAAAAATTAATAAATCACATTCTTGTTACTAAACAATAAATACAGGTATTTAACTTTTGACGTGTTCAGACGGAAGCATTTTTTTTTATTGGTTTGTCATAACAAACAAATGGCCATAAACGATTACGATTGTTGTTGCTATGGCCGTGACATTAGCTATAGAATTTAGTTAAGAATTTAGTCAAATTACAATAAATTAAAACAAATTAAAATATTCTTCATTCCTTTTCCTCTTGAGAGCCGTAATGATTTAAGGAACTACCATGTATATATGAAATATACATAGTATATTAAGTTAAGTCCCAAGTTTGTAACGCTTAAAAATATTGATGATACGAAACAAATTTTGATATGGGTGTTCATAAAATCACTAAATTAGTCCATTACCGGTTGCCTGCCCGTCTGTCTGTCAACACGATAACTCAAAAACGAAAAGAGATATCAAGTCGAAATTTTTATATCGTGCTGAGGACGTAAAAAGTGAGGTCGAGTTAGTAAATGAGCAACTGAGTCAATTGTTTGTTTTCACTTGTTATACCATGCATATATGTAATATGCAAGGTATACTCAGTTTAGTCCCAAGTTTGTAACGCTTAAAAATATTAATGCTATGAACAAAATTTTGGTATAGGTGTTTATCAAATCACCTAATTAGTCCATTTTCGGTTGTCTGTCCGCCTGTCCGTCTGTCTGCTAACACGATAATTCAAAAACAAAAAAAGATACCTATCTGAAATTTTTACATCTTGTAAACCGTTAGAGATAGAACAAAAGTTTATGTGTAAAAAACGTTCCTTATCGAAAAATAAACAACTTTTGTTTGAAACATTTTTTCGTAAACATCACTGTTTACCCGTGAGGGCGCAAATTAGGCGTAAATTGTATAGTATTTATTATATGAGGATGTCAGTTACGTACATGTGACATGTATGTATGTGTAATGCGATAGAGTAATCAACACTGTCTATGCATGGTATTTCAACAATTAACTCAGTCAATTGTTTCTTTTCACTTGTTTGAATTTAAAATCAGTACCTATATCGTCGTATTGTGCTTGTATTGACTATATTATTATATAATGGAATGTAATGGCAATTTCAATAATTTTTCCACGACAGGGTCAAAAAATTAATAATTCACAACCATAATTCAAAGTGTCTTCATGTTTGTATGCTGGTTAGTACTGTTTTATTTATTACGACAGCATTCCGTTTGTTAAATAAAACTTTTTACAAGCTTTTATTTAATTTGCAATGTTTGTATGAACGTATGTAAGTATGTATTTACGTATGCATATATGTATTATGTATTGTATATGTTTATGTGTGTATACGTATGTGTATACAGGGTGGGTCATAACCAATCAAAAAATAACTTAAATAAAAGTTACTGAGTTGAAAGATGAAAAGATGAAAGATGAAGATGAAAAGTTAAAAGTTAAAGTGATGTTCTGACATCAGATGTGATCCAGTTCTTCGGATCGTGCTAAAGTTAAGGATACTTTTATTTGAAATAAAAAAATAAATTTTTAATATTTCTTCGTATATACATATTTATATTTCTTTGAATAATTTTAATAACAAAAGTTTATTTTTAGAAAGAAATTTAATTAAACTAACGGTATATTTTTTGTATGTTTGATTATTATTTTTATTTGATGTTTTTACAAGTACCTTATTAACTCGTAAATAATATATTTGAATTTATGAATATTTAATTAAAATATTATTTAAAAAACATAAATAAATTTGAACCACCACCCTAAAAATGCCTTTTGTAGTCAAATACATATTTTATATTTTAATTTGTTTTCAGTTATATTTATTTAATTTAATTTTTTTTTTGTCGTTAAATTAATAAAAGAGTAATAAAATTTCAAAGATTATTACTAATCCGTAGCAACTCTATTATAAGTATCGTATTTTATTTAGGATTCCGCAGCAAGCTTAACAAGAAATTACACAAAAATCAAATAAACATAAACTAAAAATATTAAAAAATATAAAAAAAGATTTAGTCAACCGAATAAGGAAATAATTTCGGTATATTGAATATTTCTTGTTTTTAGGACAATCATATTTCAATGCTTATTTGCAAGAAATTATTTTGATGGTGAATTATTTTATAACTTGGCAATTTAAGACGAAAATTTTCGATATCTGAAGTAAGTAATTTTCAAAATATAGAAATTTGAAATTTTTTTCGATGTTTCGAAAACCAAGGCTCTATCGAAAAATTGTATTCTGTTTTTTCGTCTACGTTCAATAAATTCATCATCAAAGTTGAAAATTTGAAATAAATAATTTCAATCTTTAATCTAAAATTGCCTTGGTGCTTGTACTTCCTTAAACAAAAAATCAATATAGATAGACTCTGTTTTCGCTAAAATTTAATTACTAAAAATCGTTATAATAACTATGTTTTTTGCCAAAAAGTTGATGATTATATTTGTCGTTCCGTCCGCGGTATGCTTAGGGTAGCGGTTCGATTCCCACCGTCGCAACAAAATTAATTTAATTAATAGTTGTGATGGGCTGGTATAGTTCATGGTATATGCATGAAGGAGATGCACTCAGCCTCTGAAATTTAGGAGCTGATAACGATATTATCATCGAAAAGGTGGTAAAACACATGTATGGTATCACAATGGGCTCCATAGGCTAAGTATGTCCTTCGTGAACAGCCAATTTAACCTAACCTAACCTAACCAAATAATTATATTTTCAAATCAGCATATAAAGATTTTTATTTGTTGCAAAAGATAAGATATTGTTGCATTTATAATGAACAATTTCTAGCAGCCTTGTTTCGTATCACATGTAAGAGAAGTCAGAATATTAAACTGCATTTAAAAAAATTGTGCGTTAATACTTTTCGGCGTAAGTTATTTTTTCAGTCAAGCTGCATGTTGCCGTGCTTCTTCCTTTATGCGCAGTTCTAGTAGTGTATATTCAAAGGTCTTAACAAATGTAATTGAAGTAAAGCAAATATTTAGTATAAACAAATATAAACATATATCACAACTATATTCAAATATCAATAATATAATATATACCTATATGTACCTATTATTAATATAAATATTAAATTATTGTTTGTTTTGTTACAGGTAAATAATTAACAACTCGTAATTAATTAATCTCTTCATGCAGGTAAATAATTATCGACACAAAGTAATATTAAGGAAAATTATTTTAATAGTATTTCCGTAATCTATAATATAAAAATGAATCGCTGAATGTGTTGCTAAGCGCAAGTCTCGAGAGCAACTAAACCGATTTCGTTACTTTTTTTTAATAATATTCTTTGAAGTACGAGGATGGTTCTTACGAAGAGAAAAATTTAAAATAATTGCCTGAAAAAGTCTTAAAAAAACACTTTTCTATATTCTCATATATTCGCTCCGTGCGTGAGTTTCGTTTCCATGGTAACGATACACTACTTTAATTATAGAATTGTATGGATGCATATATAATTGTATGGATTGCATTTAAGACTTACATTTATAATTTAATATTCTTGTCTCACAAATTTAAATAAATAATTATGATAATTTACATTTGAAAATAATATTTGTTCAATTTGATTTCTTATTTTCACAATTTTTAATGCATTAAGCTTAATTAATTCGTGTTTTTCAATAATTTTAATTTGACATTTTCTATAACATTAACATGTAAAGAATTGCAAATTAGTCATAACAGCCCCCTTTAACTCCAAAATTTTTCACTTAAAGCGCTGGCATCGATTTTATTGTCCCCTACTATGACTACGCACACAACGAATAGAAGATTTGTATTAATAATTAATAGTCAATTTGAACTTTAATACCATACCATAAAGTTTAAGTGTTAGTAGAAGGGTTCCGGGAAAGCAAAACAATTGAGTGACGTTAGTGTCGTATGGATATTAATGTCAATATTTATCAATATTTATACTATTGTAACATTACCCAAAACCAAATTGTCTATAGTAGAATGTAAATTGTCTGTGGTAAAATGTCAATTGAAATGTAAACGTCTCTTTAATATTCTATAATTCTATATTGATCTCATTGATATTATATTGTTTTTGAGTAATCGTGTTGACAGACAGACGGACAGAAAACCGAAAATGGACTAAATGGACTAATTAGGTGATTTTATGAACACCTATACCAAAATTTTCGCCGAAGCAAGAATATTTTCAAGCGTTAAAAACTTGGGACTACACTTAATATACTATGATATATTTCATGTTCACATGGTATAAAAAACATTTTAAGTTTTTATTCTTACCTTTGTACAAAACCTTAACATTTAAAAAAGTT
Source organism: Chrysoperla carnea (assembly GCF_905475395.1). Classification (NCBI taxonomy): domain Eukaryota; kingdom Metazoa; phylum Arthropoda; class Insecta; order Neuroptera; family Chrysopidae; genus Chrysoperla; species Chrysoperla carnea. The sequence goes on from NC_058339.1 coordinate 37,233,568, forward strand.
TTTTATAAATTTTGAAATAATAACAACGAAAAATTGTTTTAAAGTAACATAAATTTGATTTGAAAACTGGAACATAATTAAACATGATCGTATATTATTGTATTTACATACATACATACATACCCATGTAATAAACATTATCATTATCATTATTTATCATTATTACAACAGTGAAAGTAATAGTAAGTATTCACTTTTATCATCCCAAAGAGAGTGTATTACTAGCTGGCTGGTTTGTTTGCTTGTTGACTGGTTAGTATAGTATTACATGAAGCGAGCAACCGAACCAAAACGTAGAAATATTAAAATATGGATATTTTATTAATTTTATGAGTCATGAATTTATTTTGAAGTAATTTCATAAATTTTACTGTCATGAAAATAAAATAAATATAAAATTATATAAATGTATAAGGTGGTCTGGAAATTATCAACCGGAGGATTGGTTTCGCGATTTTTGCAATGTAAAGTGGGACGAATTAGTAATTAAAATTCGAAATGAAATTTCATTATAAATATCATTCTCCACTACTAAAATCGGAAGTTTGGAGATTTAAAACGAAAAACGCACTTGATAGCCTTGTTAGCATGGATATATAGAATGTTCGATTTACATCTAGGCATATAAATATCACTAGTTTGACAGAGTATATGCGTTTAGCAATGCATCTAAGTAAGAGATTATAGGTGTTATATGAAATTGCAAAAGTGACTTGTATCGTGGCTTATCTGTTGTAGTTCATCTATTCAACTAAGAAACTCCCACTTTCCAAGCATCTTACAACTATCTCAACACATATCGAAGCTTCAACGCATGTATATAATACTTCTCACTTAGATGCATTGCTTAGCGCATGTATTCTATTATACTCGTGATATTTATATGCCTAGATGTAAATCGAACATTCTGTATACGACAATCGTATGTCTGAGTCTGCCAACCAAAAGAGTGTATACAATTGTATTTTCTTCCTCTGAGAAATTTTTAGCTCGCCGCAAATTTGGGAAGAGTCTTACACTCTTACATTATTACAAAGTCATAAATATAAAACCTTTCAAGGTTCAATTATAAAGTTTTTGATAATTTAACAAGAAAAATACCCGAAAAGCTTCGCTATTTGTATGTACAATGTACATAGTAGAAAAATCGAGTAGGTATGTTCTTGTACAGTATCTTATTTATTCAATCAATTATTTTTTGAATATTATAATTGCACCTTCAATATTTGCGAAGCGACCTGTAGGTATATTTAAAAATACTTTCATTTGTAAAAGGGAAAGTAATAAAATTTTATTTTTGAATATACAAATAGATATAGATGTATATATTTAAAATTATTAAAAGTATTTATTTATAAAAAAAAATTTTTTTTGGTGATAAAATAAAATACGAAAAAAGTATTCGATATGTGTGAAGATTTATTAAGTAGCAAGTGATTCTGAAACTAAAGATTCTATGTTCAAGATATAAATCTACATTTGAGTGCATATTTATACATTTACACTTTCCCTTATTCGATTTTCAGTTTTAGTATATTAGAGACTAAAGTAAAGAATGTCTCAGATCTCATGTTTATTGTCGCCCGAGGCGTAGCCGAGTTTTTTCATATTCAATTTCATTTAACATAGTATGCAGAAAGGTAATACTTTCTGCCTTTCGTAAAATATTGTATAACATGTTTTTCCGAATATAGCCTTGAGATCAAGTAGCTAGCTTCATTTAAAAATATTAGCTAAATGGCTAATTGCAAGCGCGTATTCAGAAAAATTTTTGATGCGAGGCTGTAGGATCTTGTACCTAAATATGATAATGAATACGTTCATAGAAAATGAAAAAAACTTGGATGAGCTCGTCGACTAATATTAAAAAGACGGACCATATAGTAACGAAAGTTTAAATCTTAAAAAATACTAGTGAAGACTGTATGAGTTTTTGAAATGGACGACTATAAATGACAAACGTCGATTTAAAAAAAGGTTTCTTTATTGAGGGGGCCCATCGATAGAATTTGATATGGGCTCCGCGCTTACTTAATTCTACTGGCTATAGGAACTTATATTATTTAAAAGTTAGAAATTCGTATTAATAAATAACGGTACTAGATTTAAGACAATGGACCTTCCGAAAATGTCAATGGCTAATTTATTTCTCTGAACATTCGCTCGCTACTTAGTGAATGTTTCTTTTTATATAGCAATTTAAATACAGTTATTTTTTGTTCATATAATGTTTTTGATATAACCTACCTAGTATTAAATAAAGCAAATTACAAAAAAATGGTTATTTATATGTATTTTGTTGTTTGAAAAGATATATCTGTTTTTTGTTGTTTGAAAAAAAAATGTATTTATGTCAACGTAAGATAGTAAACGGGCTACAAAAAAAAGAAAAGAAAAAAACTAGCTTTAGTATTACTATTAACGAAAATCAAGTGATAGCGTTTAGTTAGCTCAAGTTAGAGAGGTTTTTGACCCTTATTTGGAAGTCAAATTTCCAATTTTACTAGTTAGTTTACAATCTGATGGAAGTTACAATATTACGGTGACATATATATTTCAATATTTTTTTATCAAATAAAAAACTTATTTCATTTACCATAAAATTGGGTTACAAGTTGCCCACACTTACCTACAGTATGAGTTATATTACAATGCTTATTTTAGCAATATGGACGGGAAATTTTTTTGTAAAAAATGCAAGAAAATGAACAAAAGAAAAAACTGTGCATATACAAAATAGTCTATATTTGACTGCAGAACTTTCGCTCTAATTTACGAGATAATTAACCTACTCCTATATTAATCAATTATTAAAAAATACATTTCATCCAATAAAAAAGTACTTAAACAGGGGATGTGTTTTATCCTAGTGTGTGGATGGACTGACTAAATGCGAAATTGCTAAAAAAAAAACTCTAAACCAAAAATCTTCTACATCGTATAAACTTCTACACGGTCCGTTTTAATGAATATATGCTAAGTAATCTGATATGCGCACGATAGGTTGCGTACAAAACTTAACTTACAACGAGTGTAATAAAACTTGGTTTTTAGGCGTAAGGTTTTATAATAATATAGCCAAATAGAGTATTTTTTTGTAGTAATTTCGCATTGAGGTCACTCCTTCATACTATGATATAGCACATCCTCTGCTTAAGTAGTCTTTTATTGGATGCATTTTATTTTGATGAATGTATTTTTTATTAATTAATAAATATAAAAGTATTTTTTTCTTTTTTTTCTCAGCTTATTCAAAAGCGAAAGTCAAGCAGTCAATTATAGAACATCCTGTATACGAAGATGTCCTTGGATAATGAAGCTGTATTTTGTTGTTGCAGCGATCTCACTTTCTTCTCTCAACTTCGATAAGATAATTAGAAACTTCTTAGGGATATTTAAAATAATTTGCAAAATCAGGAACTTATTAGTCGGATCTGAATAGCCTGAATAGGTCAAATTCAGCACAATTTGTTATTAACATTTTCCAATGTACTTGTAATTTGAAAATATGTTAAAATTTACACCTTACATACTACTATAATATTGGAACGGATGTTAGAAAATAATAACATCCGTTGTGTAATAATGTACCTACCTACATGTTTTAAGCCAAATAATGTTGTTAACCTATTTTCGATACACGGTTTCCTGGATTGATTACACATATATGCAATATAATAATATTATCAATATTATCATCCTACAATATGCAAGTTAATATTTATATTAACTACTTAATATATACCGGGTGTATTATTAGAATCGTTTGTCTTGAATATTCCAGAAAGGGAAATTTCTAATCAAGAAAATATGCTTACATTTTGTTTAAAGCGTGCGTCTGGTGATATTGATTCATAAATGATAAGTAATAATGTGGTCTAAATTAACTACTGAACAAGAGAAAAAAACAATTGACTGAGTTGATTGTTTAAATACCATGTATAGACAGTGTTGATTACTCTACCACATTACACATATACCTATACATATCACACATACATAACTTATATGTATGTACATACATATTCTCATATAATACATACTATACAATTTGTGCCTAATTTGCGCCCTCACGGGTAAACAGTGATATTTATGAAAAAATGTTTCAAACAAAAGTTGTTTATTGTTTGATAAAGAACATTTTTTACATTTAAACTTTTGTTCTATCTCTAACGGTTTACAAAATGAATCCTACGGACCCAAGACCCAATTGACCTATATTGCCCATTTATGATCTCGGCCTCACTTTTTATGTCCTGAGTACGCTGTAAAAATTTCAGCTTGATATCATTTTTCGTTTTTGAGTTATCCAGTTGATAGACGGACGGACGGAAACACCCATACCAAATTTTTTTCGTAGCGTCAATATTTTTAAGCGTTACAAACTTGGTTACAAACGTTGACTAAACTTAATAAATACTATGTATATTTCATATATACATGGTATAAAAAGCAGTCCACTTTCAGTTATAAATATGTGGCTATCTAAAAGTGGGTATCTTTCTTTCCTTACGTGTCGTTATAAAACACACGATTGCGTCATCAAGACTGTCTATACATGTTATTTCAATAATTAACTCAGTCAATTGTTTGTTTTCGCTTGTTTTTGATTTAAATTTAAAATTCAATTAAAAAATACTTCTTGATGAACAATCTTTTACTAAACTGTAGATAATTATTTCTGTGAGTCACTCATACATGACTATTCGTAAAAGCTTTAGGCGATCCAAATCACCGTTTACAATTTTAATTGAGCGCCTCCAGCTTTTACAATTAGTCATGGACAATAAAAGCTTCGCCTTTCAAAAGTTTTTTTAAAATATAATTTTTACGGCGAAAAAAATGCTCCCTGTTCGTCTATATCCTTATCAGTTTAAAAGTTCTAACTTCTCAAGATCGTATTAAATGGTACCATACTAAGACGTTGATGTATACAAGTGAAGAGACACGCTGTATATTACGTAGTTTTACTGTATTACATTATTGTTTGTTCCTTCTACTACTAATAAGTAATTTATACTACATACGCTATACGGTATACCTTATCAAATTAATCTAGCTTGTAGGTAACAACCAAGTCTAACGGATATTAGCACTTTAATGAAACAAAACTTAATTATAAACAGTAAACGTGGCCAAGAGTGCCTTGGAAACCAAAAACTGTTCAAATTGATATTGTGATGGACCTATACAATATTTATGGATGAAAAATAGATACGAATTCACAAAAACGGGCTTCAATTCGTGGCTTGTAGGATTGCCACAAATTTACAGACATAGATAAAGCAGTTTTTGAAAAGATTCTTATTCTTTTGATTGGTTCTTATACCTGGATATAAATACTTTTTAGCCATTCTTCTTCCGAACTATGACGTTTATCCAAAAATCTAATTCAACAAACGTAGCTTCGGGTTAAATAATAGTCAAGTGGAACTTATTTCGAGTTTATAAATTTTTCCAATATTGTATAAGGTTTTTGTATTGATACATATTGGTTAATTTCACTGGTATTCGTAGTTTATCACAAGCCATAAATCAAGAAGGATTCCCAACTCAGACTTTTTCCAATTTTTCTAAGCCAATGTCTGAAACATAGGAATTTCATAAATTGTATTTGTAATAAGCCAATGGTGCTAGAATTTAGTTTGTTGCAACGTGATGATGTCTACACCCATACCTCTAAAGCCTGCTGGTTTTCGTAATTTATCATCATGATCCTTAAGTCATACAGAATTCTCAGCTGGTACTTTTTCCAAAGTTTTCTAAGCAAACAAAAATTAAATAGCTTCATATGCTTTTAGGAGCTACGGTGCCACAAATTTAGTTTTGTGGCATTGTAGCGAGATGAACCGATTTTGATTTTATTTTTTTAAAGGTAATTTGAACGAGCATACTTTTAGTTATGTTTCAAGTATAGTTTAGGATTCCGTACCCAAAACTTGAAAAAAAGAATCGATTAAGCCTGATTTTATGCCGGGGGTTTCTTTAAATTTTTAATTTACTATTATTTTGTATTTAGAGATGTTTTTTGATTGATCAAATAAAAAGATAGACAGCCATATATTTAGAATCTCTTTAAGGTGATAACATAAAATTGTTTACGCTTGTTTCTTCTTATTGATGTTTTATCTAGCTCCTCCCTGTTTCGTATAAGGAAAACACTACCTATATATTTATGGAACATTAAACAACGTAAGAATTATTATGCTTTTTAACGTTCATCTTTTATCCTTTTGACAAGCTGTTTTTGGTGCATATTCTTAAAGCAAACAAATAAACATTTAACCCTTAATTTACAAGAACTGAAAGCTTTAGTCCTATTTTGTAGAATTTACATTTACGTCGTTTACGTAGATATGACTGTAATATTCGAGGCATTAACATAATTTCTTTGTGCTAATTCATTACATAATGATATACTTACAGGTTGATGTTTTAAAATGTTTCCATTATTGTATTTCAAAAATGGAATGAAAAATAATAACGCGAAAACTTATATTTCTCAGTTTTAGATGAATGAAAATATAGGTTTTAATCAATTAATGGTTAGTTTTTGAAGTTTTTTAATTGGAACCACATAATTTTTTACTAGATGCTTGTTCTTAGCTGCAAAATAGCAAACTTTGTTAAAAAAATTGTTCAAACTTCAATTTTTGGTATCTGATTTTACAGTTTTTATACCATGTATGTATGAAATATATCATAGTATGTTAAGTTTAGTCCCAAGTTTGTTATGTTTAAAAATATTGATGGTACACAAAAAATTTTGGTATATGTGATCATAAAATCAACAGATTAGTCCATTCCCGGTTGTCTGTCCGTCTGTAAGCACAATAACTCAAAAATGAAAAGAGTTATCAAGCTGAAATTTTTATAACGTGCTAAGGACGTAAAAAGTGAGATCGAGTTCGTAAATGAGAAACATAAATGAGCATTGGGTTTTTGTACTATGTAAATGTACGTCTTTGTAAACGAAGGGTTTGAAAACTAAAACATTAAATTTACCAAAATAAAAAAATTAATAAAATTTTGCTTACACATTTCATTTAAGTACCTATATTTGTCCATGATAAAAAGAAGACTATAGTCTTCTTTACCATCTCCACAAAAATCAAATATCTCGACAAGTAGTTAAATAAGAAATAAGAAACAAGATGGCAACAAATTTTTTTTCATGAAAAACATTTATTTAACATGTTGACATTTTTGTATATAGAGGGTCTTTTCAAAGGAAACATTTCAAAGATTAATAGACGTAAGAACCAATTTATCGAAAAAAGCAATCATATTTTATTTTGCAAGAATATGGGTTTTTTCGGGATTAAAGAAAGCAGGTTTGAAACTGTGATCTGTGTAATGATCCATCAGTCAGTCATTCGGGACAAAGCATTTTATATGTATAGAAGATATTTTTTCAAAATGGCTACATCTTGTGATTCAACTTTTTATTTTTGTAACAGGGAAAAATGGCAATATCAATTTGTATTAAACCTTCAGGACAAATTGAGTCTTCTTAATCCAAATATGGAAAATATTCACTTTGATTCGGCTAACGCCACCGCTTTGATAGACTTCAATGCATTCCCATAAGTGAAAACAATACCTGAATGGTTAGACGATGTATTATAAAAAGAACATCATTAAACAATTCATCACAATCTCATTTTCTACAGGAGGAAATCCTTTATTTTTTGTAAAAAACCAAAGTATGGAAAAAATCAACAATTCTAGAATAGTCATGAGAAATCAGGATTGATTTACCATCTCTCTCATTCGCACTTGGTCTTACAAAAAAGTACTTTTGTAGGTCCTGTTCAATACTCTTTTATATATCACAAAAAAATTTTCCACAATCATCTAGCGATATCACAATTTTATTACCTTTACTTCAATTATTTTGGAATGATTATTCTTTATTTAATAATTACTCTCAAACCTTGTTAATTTATTTCATTGTGTCTGTTATTTAATTAATAACGAATTGCTAAAGGTTCCTTTGTTCCTCGCTCTAGTGCAGGCATGGGCAAACTTGGCTTAGAGAAGTCCCTCATACTTCTGTATCTAAAATACGAATAACACAGTGACAATTAAAAATACGAGTAAGAGAGAGCGACAACATTTTTTTTCTACCTATCTCATTAATGTAAGAGAAACTGTGATGGGTAGAAGAGTCGTATACCCGTCTCTCTTCCACCTTTATGATACACAATAAAGAGACACACAATAAAGTTTATGGCACTCAATAAAGTTATAACAAGTGTGATTTCGACTTAAAATAACTCGCCCATGCCTCCTCTATTGTAAAATTGACAAAATAAAATTTTTTCGACAATTTTTCTATGATATATGAAGTTTTTCTATTAAGATAACAACTACTTGCAAACTTTATTTAAGAACAACTATAACTTCACCATGATTACTACAGTTTGATTTAAACAAACATCTACAAGAATAACTATGAAAAAGTAACACTTTATATATATATTATACAAACATTAAAGTACATAAAGCACAAATAATGATTATTATTCTAGGTGCGATAAAAGACATTTTCCATCTCTTTTGCTTACGTACATATCAAAAGCCGGCGACAAATTTGCTATAAGAATGAACGAAGAGAAACAGAACAAAAAAAAAAACTGTTTTCTATGATGATGGCTGGCTGGCAGTGAGTTGTTATACTTTTTTATTTGTTTGATAAATTCACATTTATTTTCTCAAATGATTTTCTTATTTCTATAAACTTCAAACGGGAAGGAAAACGAATTTATACGAAGATGTTCTTTAAAATAGATATTTATTTTTATGATATCCTAGTGTCCGTTTAATTTTCGTAGTTTTAGAACTTCAATCAGTGATTGATGATTTTTTTTTTTTTTTGTGAATTTTTTCCACATTTTAATTATTACTTTTTTATCTTCTTCCGAAATTCTTTTCAAGTTCAATTTTATTATGAACCTTTCAAATATTTTATACTATTCAATTTCTTTTACTTCAATGAATAACTGCTTCCAAATGCTTTTGCCTAGATCGATTCGTTTCCGTAATATGGCATTCTAGAGGTTAGTAAAATTACTTTTTTTGCTTTCTAATTAATAGCAGTTCAAACTTTAGATATGGATGAAATTACTTGTAATCCACAAAGTCACGCCTAAAAACCTTCGATGTCTCAGCGTTGAAACTTTATAAAGTTAAAACCTCCTGAACAAAAAAAATCTGTTGTCTTACATAAAAAAATTCTCGGTGGCTTTCACTGCGTCCGGAAATTTTTTATCCGCAGGCTACAAATTGGTGCATATCCAATTTATTTCTTTTCCATAGCGTTTGTACTCCATGAAGAACGATTAGCAAAATGTTGTTCCTATCTGTTTATTAATAATTATAATGAGGACCCAAATTCATTCAAAGCTGACTACACCACTACACCTGTGTGTCATAAATGCTCTGTTAGATATGTTTCCTAAATTCCTTTTTGAAGATCTCAATTTTATAAACAAGTTGAGTCCTAATTCGTATTTTATTCAATTTGGTAATGGGTAGTGACTTTCGGCCCAGCCTGTAAATACTTAATAAAAATAGCACTACTCTAATAAAAAATAACAAATAAGAATTGAAAAAATGCAACTGGCATGAGTCAATATACTTAATTGTTCCTACGTTTGAATTAGAAAGAAAAAAAATTGATCACGATTAGATTTCGAGTTACATCAAAATATAGTTTTTAAAATTCATAAATTAAAATCAGGACCACGTAAGATTTATAAGATAAGTTTTTAACGAGGAAAAGAATAATTCTTTTGTTCTATATGTCAACGAATCGATAAATATCGTTTCTCATTAACTAATGATTTGAAGGTAGTTGTAAATTTATTTCCATATAGCTAGAGATCGTGATGATGAAAGTTTTTTTTATAAAAATATCAACTTTATTTTCATGTATCTATTTATGACGGATTTTTTTTACCATCTAATTCAAACTTAAGAACTTGCAAACATATGACGCACCTATAGCCATGTCTGTTGCATTTTTGCAATTTTAATTTGTATAGTAAGCAAAAAAAAAAGTTAATACTTGACTGACCATTTTTTTAACATCAAACATTTTGTACGTACCATTTCATTTTATATCACTCAAAGCAATTAACTACCAGAAAAAAAAGATAAACTTAATGTTATGTTTTATTCATTCTTAATTTACGACATTAATTAAAATCAAAGAGAGCATCTCCATAATAAAAACTAGTACCTAGTGTATACTAACTACATAACTGAAGACCATGCACTGAATTGACTGAATATGTATGAATATTTACACAAAAATGCTATTAAACTTTCAACATATACATTAGACAAAAAGTATAATGTTTATTTATTTTAAAAAAATGCTGCACAAGAAACGAACCTTTAAAGAGGAAATGAAAAGAATTCATCTGTAATATATGTACAGTTAAAGTGAGATTTAAAGTTGTTCAAGAAATTGAAGTTTTTTACAAAAAAGCCATCTATTGAAGCCTGGAGTGTAAAATCATTTGATATACAGCCACAAATGTGAGTGTCAAAAATTACGTGTTTTATTAACCAACTTCAAACAGAAAAGGAGGAAGTTATCAATTCGTCTGTATTTTTTTGATGTGTGTTACTTCAGAACTTTTGACTGGGTGAACCGATTTTGATGATTCTTTATCTATTTGAAAGCTGGTGCTTTCCGTGTGGTCCCATTTCATTTTGGTCCACTTCTGACAACGGCATTCATGAGAAAACCATAAAAGTCTTAAATTTGCATTGAGTGTGCACGACAAGAGGACGAATAACTCAATATCAACTCAACCGATTTCGATGATTCTTTTTTTAGTGACAAATTAGTTAGTGTACTTCAGATTCACTAAAAATCACAATATTCCACCAACTTCTTACCTTGTTTTTGTATCAAAATTACCGAGTCTAATTCGAACCAAAAAAAAAAAAAAAAACGATATCACTAATTAATAACCGATGTGATTCATAGTTCTAGAGATATCAGCTCCACCCAAAGACTTAAATGCAAAATTTGAAATATGACTAACCACATAACTTGAAGGATGTAAGTTCTACGTTGAAATGAATTCTGATTTGTTTTTGAAAATGATTTTCATTTATTACGGTAAACTTTTGTTTGAAAGCCCACATCAACTACAGTGTATATAAGTTTACCAAGCTTTACCCTGGTTGCAGATCTGATAATAGCATTACGATTAATAATGCAGCCTTGACAACAATGTTTAAAGTTTCTGCTGCTTATAAAACGAGTTGTAAAATGGTACACAGATTCCAGGCTTAATGACAATTATACAGAAACGAGATAATCGTCATAACAGGAATTATTTTAACCTCCGAACCAAAAAAAGGGATATTATAAGTTTGACCGCTATATGCGTGTGTCTGTGTGTTTGTCTTTCTGTGGCATCGTAGCGCCTAAGCAGATGAACCGATTTTAATTGTTTTGGTTTCGTTTGAAAGGTAATTTAACGGAGAGTGTTCTTAGCTATGTTTCATATGTGAGCTTAGTGTTGAGTACCCGAAAAAACTAAAAAGTTAGCGATGATTTTCAAAATCGATACAGTTTGGAAAAGGTATGACATATAGTTTTAACATATAAATAATTACAATGGGAATGAATGGTCAAATAAGCATGGCTCAGTTCATTTCGAAAAGTGAAATGGTAAAATAATTAGGTAATTCAAAACAATAATTCAAATAACAAAGTCAACTCAAATATTTCAATTTCAATTAAAATATTTCCAAAAATTGGTCCCAAAAAATGATAGTTCTCTAAGTACCCTTTTCATCTCATCTAATGTCCTTTAACAGTGTTTCTCAATGACATCGTAGCCCTTAAGCGGTCGAATCGACTTGATTGGGAACATTTTTAACCGAATTCAAACAAAAAAAGTTCTCAATTCGACTGTATAAGTACTCAATTCGACTGTATTTTTTTTATAAGTTTCCAAAAATCGGTTTACAAAAAATAAATCACATTTGTCGGGGGTTTTTTAAATTTTGTAAATTTCACTTTTATAAGTGATATGTTTGACATCATTCACTACATAAATTCTTTTTCATTCATTTTTGATTCAAACCGATTTGATTCGTATACAATTTATATTATCTATCTTCTAGATAAAAAGGTTTTTGGTTGGTCCATATACGATATGCTAGGTAGGTAATCCTATTTTTGTTTATTACAAAAGTGGGAATATAATAATTTTTCGTTAAAATTTTCGTTTTGTGTAAAGATCAAACTTATTGTTGGTAGGTTCTGATATTGATATTGTTTCTGAGATAATAATGTATCCTTAGAGATTTTCTCTTTTTGACCATAAATAAAAGAGATGTAAGGATGTAAAGAGACGTATATGTACAAGTCAGGTAGTTTGTTTGTATACTTTATTGCTTGTACAGGTAAACAGTTTATAGGTATACAGGGTGATGTTTTATAAATTTTCTACCATTATATTTTAAAAAGGAAATGCAAAGTCAGAAAACACGATGTATTGACTCGTTTTTAGGGGTAATACAGTAGGTATAATGTCAAACAGGTGTCAACTTCGTTTTTTAAATGAAACTAAGTAAGTATATAAACAAATTGAAGCATGTGGAAATTAGACTAAGAATATCAAATCAGAGTCAAATATCAGTTGATCGAACCAGTTGAGCATTCCGTCTCTTTATTGAAACATCTTCAGCACCAACAAATTAAAATTATTAAAATAATTATATAACCTCTAATACATAATTACTTTATAAAAATTAATACGTAAGTATTTTTGTAGCAAATTTGTATTCCATCCGCAAAAAAACTAAATTTTGTCTGAAATATATTTTTTCCTTAACCTCAAATAATTTTGTAGACAAAATTGACTTGTTTTTCGATAAAAAACAAATGTACAAATAATAATTATTTTGTAAATTTTCTGGGTAAATAGTTACTTTTTAACTTGAAAATATTTGAAAGGTGCCAACAATCGAGGTCTAGGAAAAACATTTTTTAAACAAAATTATTTAGTTCCGTTTTGAAAAACGAAGTATAAAAAACTTAATCATATAAGTTCGTTTCCCGCTAAAATGAGCCAGTATGTTTTTAAATTATCGATTTTATCTACGAAGCATAGGAGTGGAAACTTTTTGAAAAATTTTCCTGTATAAATATAATATATTACGTTTATTTATTAAAATGGAAAATGAAATACATTTTTATTACGTACGTTTGGTCTTTGTCGATGTTAAGCTAACACAGGCCAGTATATAAAATCATATAATTTTTCGATATTAACAGATCGAATCTGACACAACTCATATCATGGTTCCTTCAAAAATTGAGTTTGATAACCGGTTAAACGACCGATAAAGAATACAAAACGAAAAAAAAAAATGGCGTCTAATTTTGATATATTTTAGGGCGAAGGTAGGTTAAATTTGCAGATAAGATTCCCTATTAAAGATAAACAGAGTAACCCATTCGCCATTTATCAAGCACTTTCAGTTTTTAACACGTTTTTATTTGCTTGGTGTGTGTCTATGTAACGAAATCTTGGAACGTGATTTTTCCCCACTTTAAAACTTTTGAATACAATAATTTAATAAGTTTATAAAAACTAAAAAACAGGCTTTTGTAACTAACTGAACTAAAAGGCATAAAATAAGTTAAAAATATAGAATGATTAACAAAAAATCATTTTATCGTTAAAAAGGTTGGGGTGCAATTATTCAAATTAAGCACCCCAGCATTAACATTATTGATACCTTTAGTCGTACCAGAATGAAATAAATTGAAGTACTTTTTCATGTCAATATAAATATCGAATTACTTTGCACAACTATAAGGCTAGCTATTCATTGCTAACTTCACATGCTTACAAATAAATAACGGAAATGTTTCTGAAATGATATACTAACATAATGAAATTTACTAGAAAACATGCTTCATGCAATATTGTTAATATTTTAAAACATTAAAGAAAAGTGGAACTGAAGTATATTTAAAAATGGAAAAAGCAGTAAATTTTTTATACCTTTTGAACTTTTTTTTTATTCCTATTGTTTAACATTTGATTTGGTATCCCTAAAGGAAAAATTTTACCAATATTATTAATAATTAAAAAAGGTATTGCACGTAAATGAAGGTAAGAATATATTCTTATTTTTGAATTTTTTAAAGCGTTATTAAAATATTTGAATCTTTTGTGAATATCTTTTTAAAAGTATTCTAAAAAGAACAAACAATTTTCTTGTTCAGTTTTTAGTCATATTTTCACGAAAATATAGACGTATACACTGTATCGAAGGAAAACGGGAGGGGGTGGAGTTGCAAATACTCTGTGTAACCTCTTAATCATTATTTAAGGTTCGTTTAGTGTAAGTGATCGGTATGTAGGTCTCCTTTACTTTTTACTTAATGATGTTATTGCAATGACGTTTGATTTCAGCCATTTAGAGAAGATTCCTAGGAGAATATTCTTTTTTACGATGTTTTGAAGGATTTGCTCATCTCTACAACCTCTCTCTAAATTTAACTGAATCGGCATGTAGGTTGAGTTAACGTTAAAGAGTTACCATCTGGGGGTCAACTTTTCAGTCCCTGTTTTATCTAGAAATATCATGTTTGTTTGATTTTTGAGCCTTTGAGCGCCTCCAAAGCTTTTTGCCTCAATTGAGCTAGAAAGAAAATTAATCTGGGAATAAAGTTAATGTATTTTTGGAAGTGTTGAGTCCTCAACCCACTTAAAGCTTATTTATATTAATATTTCATGTTTGAAAAGATGTTAAGATAAAATCCCATGTCAATAAAAAGCCTCAAATAGTAAAAAGCAACTAATGCTTCTTTTTTATAGGTACGTTAATTGGAAGAAGATCAAGAATTAGAAAGAGTAGAAAAGTAGTTGAAACAAGTTTTTGATGCAAGGCCCACTAAAACTTGGCAATGAAAATATCTGTGAAGGAATTTAGAAATAGGTTTGGTAATATTAGAAGAGACTGCATTTTCGAACTGGTCGAAAAATATTGTCTAGTCAAAGTTCTAGAATCTTACTCTTACATTCTTTAGAAGAAAAGAAGAGATGAAATCTCTATCGAAAAAATGAATATTTTATTACTATTAAATTATGGAGTATATAGATCGTTCGAGCAAATAATGTTGCGAAATTTCTATGATTCTTTTTATGTGAAATTTGAAGGATTTTATTTGAAGGAAGATGTAAGTTTTATAAGTAAAGAAGAATGAGTTTTAAGCTGTGGCTTACTTTAACATTTAAAGTCGACACACGAGCTAAAATTAAAAACGCATTTTTTTTTATTACATTTACCTTTTTTGATACTCCAATAATGTCTCGATTCATACAGTTACCATTTATTTGCGCTCCCACCATATCATTTAAACTAAATTCATTGATAGAGATCAGAAAATTATATACAAAATCCTCCAATATTTTAAAAATTAGAATAAATCTTAAAGTTACGTTTTTAATTAGATTTACTCTCATGAAAGCTGTTTTTACTGTTAGAACTTTGGGAGACTCGTTAGCAAAAGTGAACTCAATATAAAAATGTAAAACAAATTTATAACATGCATTTATAACGACTAAACGTTATTTGTAATAATTATACAGAGACCAACAAGCTGAAACTTTTAATGAAAAAAATACACCTACTGACGTTAATTTAATCTAATTAATTTGTTGAAAAAAAATTACAAACAAACTTAAAATAAAATAAATATATATAAAAAAAAAAAAGAAAAAAAAGCATTCAGAAAACACAGTTGGCATTCTGTTTTGCGAGTAAAATTATTTTATATATATAAATTCTCATTACATTAAATAAATTACCTTGCCACCGACCAATGAATACGTTTTATTCTGATTTGTTGATACATCGTGTCCCATTCTTACTTTAGGGATTTTTTTCAGTTTTTTTTTTAAAAATTACTACGTTGTTTTGGATTATTTTTTATTATTGCCATTAGAATATTCAAGAGTATAACAAAATTTATTTATTTATTTTCCGCCTAAAACATATGTTAAAAACACGTTGAGAAAGAAAGCTCTAAAGTACGGAAGTCTGAATGTCTCACTGTCAATTTATGAGAAAGTGGCGCTACACTAGCTTAATTTTTAAATGTGTACTACCCACAAGTATAAAACCAACTTTGATTACGCTATTGACCCAGGCCTTATACCAGGCATGGGCAAATGTGACTCAGAAAAGTCCCTCGGACTCTTCACGTAAAATACGAGTAAGACAGTGACAACGTAACCAGCGACAACCTAAAATACGTATAAAGACAGATATATGAGTAAGACAGAGAGACAACATTTTTTTTTTCTACCTATCTCATTACTATTAGAGAAACTGAGAAAGTTAGCAGATTCGTATACCCGTCTCGCTTCCTCCTCAATGAGCAATGCGGACTTGGATTAAGAGACACACAATAGAGTTTATGACACACGATAAAGTATTCTCTATCGGAGGGGACTTAGTTGTGTCTGATGATCTATGATCTAATCTCCCAAGATCAGTCTTAATCTGTTGAAAACCAACTTCCAAACTTTATGTCGTTATCATTTAAATTATTATCCTCCCTTCAAACTTTTTATTAAATACTAAGATTTCAAAATATGTGATCCTGAATCGTAAATCGAGACACAGTGTATGTCTGTCGCATTCATACAATGATTCTAGAAATATGTATATGACACTATACATAAACAAACATCATCTCACAAACTTTATTTTAGTTTTTATAATATGGAAATGATTTACGTTTCTCTAATTTTCTGACAACTTCTAGCCATTATAATAAACAATATACATACATAGTCACCGAGGTACTACTAAAGCGGAAAAAAACCTAGAAAGATATATTTAGATTGTACGTTTTAAACTTTTTTTTGTAACTATATAAAAATGTAAAAAAATTTATATATATCAGGTTTATGTTATAACACTTATGTTACGTAATTCTCATTCGTGTGCAGTTCGAAAAATCAGAATTTATAATAATTGCTTTTTTGTCTGCGTAAATTGAATCTGGCCGACGTTTATAAAAAAACAAACTAAAGTTTAAAAGTAAAAGATCAATGATTTCCATTATTGGAACTATTGCTAAAGCCAAAAAAAGTTCAACAGACCCCAAAATCCGAAATGTAGGTTACCTAGGAAACTAAAACTGTTTTAATCGATTCAGCTTGCCATGAATTTTGAGAAAAAGAATTTTACTCAATCTTTCAATTTGTATTTTTTGTCAAAAATTTATGTTTTTCATTCAAAAAGATGAGTTGTGAGTTACTGTCATTACATATCCTGATCAATTTCATTGTGGGTAATGTACCCACGTATTGGGTTGACTACTAAATCAGAAGTATGTCTTTTTTAAACAAATGTTACAATTAATTCATAAAGTATAGAGTTAAAGTAGCTATAATATTTAATTCTTTGAACAATAAAACAAGTATTTGACTTCTTCAATTGTAACTTTCAATTTTCTAGAATTAGCCTTTTTCCTCTGAAGATTAAAAAAGGATCCTCTAGATGGCAGGATATGTACCCTTCCCCTCTAGTGTTGCCATCTAGCGGATCTTTTTTTAATCTTCAGCTGAAAAAGGCCTGGAATTATCAATTTTTGTATGACCGGTTTTAATGATAATATGATAATGTTTATAATTTGTCTTATGTAGTTAAACATTTTTATTAGTATTATTTAAAAACTATAATGCTTTAATTAGCCTCTTTACTCAGAAGATTAAAAAAAGATCCGCTAGATGGCAACACCAGGTGAGGGGGTACAAATATAGCCTGCCATCTAGAGGATCTTTTTTTAATGGTCAGAGGAAAAAGGCTTATTGCCAATGCACAGATGTGCAAACAGTATTGTGCAAGAAAAAATAAAAAATTACCGAAAATCACTAACGCTCAAAATTTAAAAAAAAACAAAAACAAAAAATAAAAAAACAATTAAAAGAAACTAATTACACTAATATATATATTTATATAAATATTAATTATTTATGATTTAATAATTATATTGTTAATTACTTTGGATTGATTTCATAATCATTTTCGTTTATTTTGTTACAGGTAAATACTCTTCAATTTATAAAATAAATATTTGTTCTCCTTATACAGGTAAATAATTATCAATAAATATTACTAATTTTAAATTCGAATATTCGTTGTGTGCGTAGTCATGGTAGGGACAATAAAATCGTTGCCAGCGTTTCCAGTGAAAAATTTTTGCGATAAAGGAGGATGCACGCACGGTGCTAATACAAGAGTGTTGAATATCAATGTTTATAATCACAAGAAAGCCTGATGTAAAAGGCTCGGACTTTTGCAATAACCTTTATTTTACCCTGTTTTTTTTAACATTACGTATGGACTTTCAAATTGGACTCCTCGTACTTTTATACAACCATACCTGCTTTCTTACACAATTTAAAAAATATTATTTTGTGTTTTACACAGTTGAAGCTTACTTTGTTGTTCATGTGTCTTTTAATTTTTTTTTTTCTATTTTGCTTTATACATCCGAGAAAATTGTTTCGGTGTTATCTTCTTCATAAACGTACTTAGTAGGTAGCACTACTTTTAATATTTTATTCAAAGGGTGTTTGCTGTTATACATTAAATTTTTGTGTGTTTTGTTTTTTTAAATTACTTAACTGAATGTAGGAGTTCATTATCATTATAATGGCTGTTTGTTAGTATGAATATAACGAAATCCATGAAGAATAAAGTGGACTCTTTTTAACCCCCGAATTACAAAAAGGGGTGTTATAAGTTTGACCGGTAAGTGTATGTGTTTGTTTGTCTGTTTGTGGCATCGTAGCGCCTAAACGAATGAACCAATTTTAATTTTTTGTATTTTCGAGTTCGACTTTAACGTCTTCACACTGAACATTCAACCTAATTATTAATACGTTTGTATTGAAAGAAAACAAATACACAAGGATATTATAGATTTCCCTAAGAAAACTTTTTAAATTTAAACAACTTTTTTCGTAATTAATTTTTCGTATAAATTTCATTTTTTATTATATGTATTCATCAAATTTATTGGAATGGTATATTTGATTTTTTAAGCTTGAGTGGTTTGGTATATAATTTTATTAAAAAATCTTTTTTGTGTTAGTCATTTATGGATATTTTCTTTTCAATGAATGAACTAAATTATTAAATGGATTGCAAAGTCGTATTTGTTGGAAAAAATAAAATTTAATACAAATGTCTGCTTTATTGACAAAGAAAATTTTATGTATTCTTCAAAGTAGGCTTCAAATATCCTTATTATATCGTTAGACTTGCAGGTTTACACAAGCCAAATAAACGTAAAAGAAATATTTTCGGTCAAAATTTTGGATTGGATATCTTTTGTATTACAATAAACAATTTTGATTAATTATAAAAAAAATTAAATCTTGGCTCATTGATATATCTCTGAAATTAAGTTAATAAATACATTTGAATTTTAATACTTCTTTTTTCGGATTTAGGATCTCTACAATTGAAATATTCTTTTAGTGAAATGAGAATCAATGAAGTTTTATTTTATGCTTTGTATAGTTAACTAAATTAACCATTCGAGTTAGCATGTCAAGTAAACCCTTTTATAAATATTTAAAATTTTCCTCAGAAAAAGTTTTTTTTCTACCAATTCAACTCTATGATGGTAAACTAAGGGTTAAGCCCTATATTGCACTCATAAAGGTGATCAAACGTGAATTATTATATACTTTTTTCTCGATTGTAAACAGTACGTTTCCAAAACCATTTTATTTCAATGGATAATCTTTTTTTGAGTTCATTATTTATTTCATTCATAAAAAATATAATAAATAAATAAATTTTTCCATCTATTTTCAGTCAATTTTTTTCTATTTATCAAATATATTTTATCTGCTTTTCCCAAATATTATACATACAGAGTGATCACAAAAAAAGTATCGATTCTTAAAAATCTCGAAATTTTGAAATTTCGAAATTTTTATATGCCTTTTTTTAAAATGACATCACTTGCATTACTAACGAGAGTAATTCATAACACCTTTTTATAAACGACAATTACTTAAAAGTAAATGACAATATTGGTCAAATGAATTCAATCAACAAGTTTAGAAACATTTCGTAACTATCATTAGTTATTGAGGTTGTTTTCACACTTCAAAAATGTCACAGTTTAAGATAATACAAGCGTCAAGGAAAGTTTAGACATGTGGTTGAAATTATTTGTACTTTATTTTCAACCTTGATGATGAATTTTGTTATAACTACATGAATATAGACGAAAAATAAGAATAAAATTTTTTGATATTTGCCTTGATTTTCGAAATATTGTAAGCTAAATCAATTAAACATTTTCATTTTTGATATTTTGAAAATTATTCCAGATATCGAAAAATTTTATTCTTTCTTTTTCGTCTTATCACGTTATAATAGAATTCACCATGAAAATTGAAAAATATATTTAATTTGTGTCCCCACTACCATGCTCATACATCCTTAATTAGTAGGGCACAACGGGTTTTTTTTATTGTTTTCAATAATTTATTAAGGTTTGAACCTTTATTTAAATAGTTTTTTTTTTTATAATTTCTTGTTGCTTCGTTGTCTCGCTGTACACTATTTCCCTAAAAGTCATTCTATATTTTTACTATATTTTCCTACATCTGGACAACATCCATAAATGTTTCCATAGTAACACACGACCCTCTCTCATGTTTCATATACAGGCAGGCATGTATACAATGTGTGACGCATCCATGTACACAAAACACACTACGTTATTGGTTCCATAAACAACATCTATTCATATTATGGATACACTAGGATACTATGAACTACACTAGCGTATGTCAGCCTGTGTGTGCGTTACGTACCCCGTATGCCTCCTGTCTGATACATCAGTTTAATGTTTATATTCATTATCGTTTTCTTGAATGTCTTCCAGTTTCTGTCCTCGCTGTCCCAATGGGTTGTGTGGCACATCAAAGCAATTTGGAAGACCATTTCAAAAAGAAACGGTCCAATACTAGTCGAAAACAACTGGAGGCGATTTGGTGCGAACTATAAACGGAATTGAATCGATCATTTTGCGATTATAACCACCATTTTGTCTAGATTATATTTGAACCCAATTGCATTGAATAAATAGTATATAATAAATTGTTCAACGAGTTTTTTAGCTCAGTGCTTAAATATCCTATGGCGTTATCAATCTGTTCGATGTTGTATAGAGATGTTACTAAAAAGATAGATTCAGATAGATATACAATATAATTACATTTTATATATGTTTCTAGTCCTGTGAATTGTAGTCTATAAGGGATTCGTAATCCCATACCGTTTGGTTGATGTTATCTGTTTTCTACCCGTGTTCGATTTAATGCCCGTGTTGTATTTTTATAGTCGGTTAGATTTCAGAATTATAACGTAAGAATTAGAAAGAAGATGCTTTTAACACTGTTGTTTTCTTTCCAGTAGGAATTAAGAAAGTCATGTTGGCTTTTTATTATAGCGGAAACTAAGCCTGCATTGTTTTATCATTCCTGGGGCTATCAGCCTTACAAAATCTAGTTTTGGTTTGCAAAACTTGCCCTAGCATTAGCCAAGTCTAGATTTTCAAACTTGGTACGAAGCTTAACAATCTAAACCACATGATAACCAGTCACTTAGTTCATTTTTACATCACTTGATAACTTTTGTACCAAATGTGGGACATTCATTTTGCATTTGAAATGACGAAAAATCACAATCTATGATATTTAGAAAAAGCATTGAGTAATATTTATTTTTAAACTTTCAAATTATCGGGTTATAATATTCAATTCAAAGTTTAAGAAAAACAAAACTTTTTCCATGTGTAAATTATGCTCAACGGTTGTAAAATATTTTGCCGATATATAGGACAAAAGTTATCATGAGGTTAAACCATGCCTAAAGGGATACTAATAAGGATTCTCTATTTCCTTCACTTACAATTTAATATCTTGATATACTTGGTTGGTTTAATCACTGAATACCTAATTTATGAATAATTGTTTCTCAAAATAAATTTACTTATATCTATGGAAATCGAAAATTCAGGTTTTCCAAGGCTACATTTCTTAAATTATTCGAGAAATGAGGTCGAAGTTTAAATAGTTACTTTCTTTTTAATTTTGATAGTGTAAAGCATATAAATAACGACTTTTCTAGTTTCTTTTTGTTTTATGTCCCAAACTATTCCTAGAATTTAATCACCAAAAGTTGGATGTTTTGAATTTATTGCTAAACAATAAAGTAATATGTTGCAAAATAAGAGTTTAAGCAAGACACCAATTGTAATCATCAAAAGAAACTAATAGTCACATTCTGAACAATTTAACCACCAGGATTAAATTATTAAGTATGAAATATGGAGGACTATATCCGTCCAAATCATGTTGATTGGCAAATCTTGGATTTTCAAACCGTTCGGCCTTGGCAGCCGAGAAGTGTGATGACTTTTAGGACTGAACACTAAATCCGTTTACTTTATATATCCGTTTAACTATAACAAACTTTACTCTCCTATACCACACGAATAATAATTCGTGTGGTATAGGAGAGTAAAGTTCTCTCCTATACCACACGGTAATTTTCATGTGGAGTTGATGAAATACCTATTAAACTTATAAAAGAAAACTTATCCCAATTAGCGGAAGTGCTAGTTTATATTTACAATCTATCTTTTGAATGTGGGATATTTCCTGATATTTTAAAAATCAGTATGATAAAACCAATTTTTAAGAAAGGTGAAATGTCGAAGCCTGAAAATTACCGACCTATATCTTTACTACCGCAATTTGCTAAAATTTTAGAAAAAATCATGTACAATAGACTCCTGAGTTTTTAGAAACGGAAAACATCTTGACTAAATGCCAACATGGATTCCGACCCAAACACTCTACTTGCTCTGCAAGTAATGAATTTGCGCATCATGTTCTAAAAGAACTTGATAAAAAAAGATATGTTTTATCACTATTTTTTGATTTAACTTCAGCCTTCGACATGGTAAATCACAGGTTTTTGTTAAATAAATTAGAAAGTCTTGGGATAAGAGGACTTCCACTTTCCTGGTTTATGTCCTATTTAGATAATAGAAAAATAATAACGGATGTTGAAGGTATAAAATCAAGCCCACTCTGTGTCAACATTGGAGTTCCACAGGGCTCAAATCTTGGACCATTATTGTTCTTGACCTACATAAATGACCTTCCGTCCTTTATACAGTATGGTAAATTATTAATGTATGCAGATGATACCTCTGTGATATTATCTTCAGATAATATACATAGTTTAATGAATGAAATGAATATTGTAATACAACAATTTGCTGATTGTTGCAAAAATAATCATTTAATTATAAACATGACTAAAACAACATTTTTAGTTTTTAAAAATAAAGTTATTGATGCATCAATTATTACGTCATCAATAAAATATCCGATTACGCAAGTAAGCGAAATGAAATTTTTAGGTATAATTCTGGATGAAGGTATGAAATGGAATCGACATGTGGATACAGTGTGTAAAAAGTTAAGCACGGCTTATTTTTATATAAAAAAATTAAAACAAACTCATAACACTGAAGCTTTATTGGCTGTGTATTATGCGTTTGTATATGCTGCCATGCAGTATTGTGTAATATTATGGGGACAATGTTCAGATTGTACACGAATATTTATACTACAAAAAAGAATTATTCGGCTCATGTTTAATCTTGATTATCGAGAATCATGTGTTAATCATTTTAAGCGGAATAATTTGCTAACATTTTATGGCATTTATTACTACGAGCTATTAATATTTATCAGGAAAAATTATCAAAACCTACCACTTAGAAATGAAATACATGATTATAACACTCGTCATAATAATGATTTGCATATTGCAAACTACAGATTGCAAAAGTTCAAAAACTCTCCGGAAATTATTGGAAGTGAATTGTACAATAATCTTCCCGGAGAGTTAAAAAACATAGAGAGCATGCCAAAATTTAAACGTGAGCTGAAGAAGCATATTGTAACGTCGTGCCCATACAGTTTAATTTAATTTATTTATAGTTTAATTTAATTTATTTAATTTTCATGTTGACTATACCTATGTACGTTTGTATCTTATGGTGAAAATAAATAATAATAATAATAATAATAATAATAATAATAATAACAAATAATAATGTCAATAACTTGTCAATTGAAGGAATGTTTAGAATAACTCTTATTATTCGACAACATAATTAGGTCACTTAATCTCTAAATACTTAAAAGTTTTCCCAAAAAAATAAAAAATCATTCCTAGATATAAATTACATCTACATTATGGGTAAACCAACATTTCAAAACGTTACAAACCATTCATTTTCAAAACCACATCCTATCAATTATGTAATACTGGAGTAAATCTAAGCAAAAAAAGGCTGTTATATGGATTAAAAGTTAGAGCAGTGAAACTTTGGGGTTTTTCTTTTCACATCAAAATAAGTATTTTTTGAAATTTTTTACTTTCCCGGAGTGGTGCAACATGTTTAAAAAACAAAATGGCGTCAAAAATGAAATTTTTTTCAGAAATTTTATCATTTTTATTTTATATTAGCAAAAGGAGACATCGGTGCATATCCAAATTTGGTAGGTTTATAGTCCATGTTAAGAACAACTCCTCATAATTTTTTGGTGGGGTTTCGTCCCTTCCCCTCCCAGTTATATATATATGTATACATACATATGGTAAAACAGTTCATTTGACTATAACTTGAAAAATATTCGATTGATTTTAATGAAACTAATATCAATAGTAGGTTTTATTACTTACAACTTTCGGTTAAAATTTTAGCGAAAGGGACGAAACCGCACCAAAAAATTATGAGGAGTAGTTCTTAACATGGACTACAAACCTACCAAATTTGGATATGCACTGATGTCTCCTTTTGCGAATATAAAATAAAAATGATAAAATTTCTGAAAAATATTTCATTTTTGGCGCCATTTTGTTTTTTAAACATGTTGCACCACTCCGGGAAAGTAAAAAATTTCAAAAAATACTTATTTTGATGTGAAAAGAAAAACCCCAAAGTTTCACTGCTCGAACTTTTAATCCATACACAAGGCGTAATTTCACTCTACTATAAGTGTATGCGTGTACTATGTATGTACGTATTTAGTGTTGTTGTTACAGTGGATTCAATATTAAAAGCGAATTTTTCGCTATGATTCATCAAATTTTATATGTATCCATGTACAATGTATGATGAGTTATGCTTCTCATGCCTGAAGAGCATATCAGTCAATAAACCGAATTTTGCCAATTTAGCCATTGAATTCCAGTGGTATTTCAGAATAAAATCATAATCTTATTGCGTATGATTACGAAATAAATTTATTGTAACTAAAAGGCGTTTGTAATTGTACTTGTTAATAGTGAACAATTTTTTATATACGTCCTTTTCGAACTAAAAATACTTGTTTAGACAGGGAAAATATACGAACCAGACGAGTGTATCTGCAAACACTTTTGGCGTAATAGTAATCGAATGCATGTTGGATAAGCTATTCAAAAACGAATAAGGCAAGAATATTAAACTATGCGCTTAAAGAAACCTTCGACACAAAATCAGGTTGGATAAATTCGTATATGGCATGGTAGCTTCTAAACCAAAGAATCGATTTTGATTTTGTTTGATTGTTTGATAGGTAATTTAATCGAAAGTGTTCTTCTTAGTTATGTTTCCAGCCGTTTGAAGATCATCATCTCTTTTCTAGGTGATATGTCATCAACTTTTTTCTAGTTGTTGATGACATACCACTTAGAAAAGAGATGATGATCTTCAAACGGCTGGATCTTTTAACATATGTGCAGATTTTCTTGAAACAAAGCAACTCTGGATTATACTACGTTAAAAAAAATCAAAATAACTTCATTCGTTCAGGAGCTACGATGCCACAGAGAGAAACTCAGATGTCTCCCCTCCCCCCATTATTAGTTGAGGATTAGATATTCGCTCCGTGAGTGAGTTTCGTTTCCATGGTAACGATACACTACTTTAATTATAGAATTGTATGGATGCATATATAATTGTATGGATTGCATTTAAGACTTACATTGAAAATTTAATATTATTGTCTCACAAATTTAAATAAATAATTATGATAATTTACATTTGAAAAATAATATTTGTGCAATTTGATTTCTTATTTTCACAATTTTTAATGCATTAAGTTTAATTAATTCGTGTTTTACAATAATTTTAATTTAACATTTCTATAACATTAACATGTAAAGAACTGCAAATTAGTAATAACAGCCCCCTTTAACGCCAAAATTTTTACTGGATGCGCTGGCATCGATTTTATTGTCCCTACCATGACTACGCACACAACGAATAGAAAGTACAAAAAATAGTACAACTTTGTTGCGGTATATAATCAAATCAAGGTATCTACTACAACAAATGCATGAAACAAAACCTAGGTTACGATAATGTAAACTTAAATCAAACAAATTAATTCGACCATATACATCGACATGACATCGTCGTTCAAAATACGTTTAAAATATATATTTTATAAATAATATTATATAGTAAATGAATTATTCATCAACATTTGAAGCCATTATAACTTCAATAGCCTGCCTAGAAAATTCATGTTTTGGCGAATTCGCCTTTATGGCATTATGCCATCGATATGTTACATAACATACACATGTACGTATGTCAAAACAAGACAACTTAAGTAGTCATCACTACTATATTCACTAAAACTTCTATATATACAATTATATATCACTCAAAATAGATTTATGGCCTGTAACAACAGGGTGGTGGTGGTTACAGTAGTCAAGTAAATAATACAACAAGGCAGCTGTAGTACACACAACGAATGAACGAAGCGAACGTAAAAGATTATTAATGTCCGTACACATTTTGATTAATTGATAAAGTTTAGGCATACAAAGAACGTTTTGTGTAATGCGAAATACGAGTACAGTGGAAATTGCTTAAAGTGATGTAATTATGTGTGGGGTATTTGATGTGTTTAAAGGGCTAAAAAAACGGAATACTGCATATAATGGGATGGTACTAAGGATTATCAAAGAAGGGAAGGTCGAGGTAGCTGTCCCATCCTGGACCCTGGTCCTATAAACACTAAGTTTGTTAATTCAATTTTCGAGGCCAAAACTTTCTAATTTATCCCTCACTAGACCAAAAAGCCTGAACAAGAAATATAATAGGTGCAAGTATTTATAAGAAAGGTTGATCTACGAAGGCTAAGAGACGAGGGAATGGAGGACGAAAAGAGGAAAAGTAGGCAAATTTTTGGAAAATTGCTCCCGTTGGTTTCATAATAATATGCAGATCGTATCTAATTTGATGAATATCTCTAGATTGTGATGACATTATTAATAACTTTGCTATCCAAAATAACTTTGCTATCAAGACTTAAAAATTTTTGGTTTTATTGATACGTCTGTCAAATCCTACATTAAAATCGCAAACCTGTTTTTTTTGGCATGTTATTTGCACTCTTTAGAGGATTATGAAAATACGTTTATCCAGCAAAAAAAAAGTGCCGCTACCTGCGTAATACGTAAAAACATTTTTTCACCTGTTACGCAGATAGCACAACTTTTTGTTTCTTGCAAAACATACTAGGGATAAATTGTATGACTTAAAGAAGGTATAGTCATGTTATTGTACCTGCCTTTAATTACCTATGTTTACAATTTTAATGATGCTTTTTGTAATATGCAAATTTGGATAGTATTTTGTTTGTGAAATAAGAAAGAAGATAAGTCCATTTACTTCCTCAAAAACCTACTGTTTACAGCTTTTCGAAGTAGAAAACAAGTTTAACTGTATTTAGATTATCTATATTTGTTTCGAACATCCTGGTATGTTTTAAACAGCTCTTATTTCTAACTATTAAAGTTCAAAATCAAACTAATCTAAAGAATAGAGAGTTATTCATTGTTTTAGTAGTATAGGAATTATTTGAATCAAATCCTCCACTATAGTTTTTGGACAATAGATGAACTATATACAGGGTGTTATATTTAACTAGATATAGCCTCAAAACTCAACAGATAAATTTGTCAAGAAAAAATATTTGAAACAAATAAAAGTTGGCTTTATAGGCACACATCGTTTGGGATGGGCTTTCAAGTCAATGGAAATCACATCTTGCTTCATAACTGGAAATTAGAAAGTTGAACCTAAAAGTTGAATTGAAAAGGTAAACATTTTTCGAAAACTGCATAATTTTTTTAGAAACTGAATGCAAACTTTAATCCAAGTTTTAATCCATATTTTCTGCAAAATCTAGGCACTTTTGGGAGTAAAAGTTTTATAAAACCATTTTCCTATTTCAAGTTTTTTTCTATTGTTAACTTGATGACAAAAACAAATTTGATGAAAAAATAAACAAAAGGCGGGATATTTCAAATAAAAAAACCTTGCCCTTTTAATAGGGAAGAACTTTCCAACTTAACATGTTCTTCTATTACCAGTTATGAATCAGAGTGAGCTCTTAATTGAACTTGAAAGCCAGGTCCCATTAAAAATTTAATGTCTGTGATGTGCGTGTATAGAACTATGGAACTTATTTTTCAAGTTTCATGTATATGTCTGGTTAAATGGGGACACTTTATATGTATTATATAATTACTAGATTAAACTTGAATGATAATGTTAAATTTATCTTTAAGATTATATTTTATAGGGTAAAGTGAAATTTCAAGGGTTAATTGCGTATTCATGGTTTTTCATAACTGACATAAGGTTATTAATTCCCAATACAAAAAATCGAGTTATAATTTATTGGAGAAACTTTTGTTTCTCGTTTCGTATTAAGATGAGTTGATTAATATGACATCTTATTCACAAACTTTCGTAAATAGGAATGAGTAATGACTGAGCTTTAGCAGTGATTATGTACATATGAAAATGGGAAATTGTAAAAGATAAAGCATTCTAATTATTTTAAATAAAGCCAGATGTCGAGCAAACAAACTTTAGAAATGTTGTCGTATATTGAGTAAAATAATCCATTCATTACTCACATCCACCACGAAACAATTAATTTAGTCGCTTAAAATCTTAAATCTACGTGCTTTTATCGTACTTTTTCAAAAACCATGCACATTCGACGCAAACGTAATATAAACTTATTTGGCTTCATACAGGCAATGAAGAAAGTTATGCTCCCAAGCCTGAATTCAAAAAATTCAGCTTAAAAAGTGACAAATAGATTATACATGGTACCAAATGGAAAATATAAATCGATATTTCTCTACCATAATATCGATAATTATACTTGAAACTTTTATCTGTTGTAATTGTTATCTAAATTTGTAGAATTTCAACAAATTTTTCTATTTTCTAATCATATAAAGTTATTTAAAATTTACATACTGTTTCCCATATGAACAGACAAAAATCAGAGTGGTAAATGGACGTCCGTAAAGAAGTATGAGCAGCGTTGCAACTTTCAGTAGCCGGCTTGATAATATGTATGTGTACTTGACTGGGTTTTTACCTGGATGACCAAGCTTTGCGCGATATTCTTTGAGTTAAAAGACACAAATTTTATCACTAATATAAGAACCGTTTAAAATGTCTCCACAAAAATACCAATTTACCGTTAACTACGATAAACACCAATATATGTCAGAAAAAGTCTAATTTTGCAGTTTGTTACAGTTTTTCCAGAATGGACGAAATTTTTTAAAAAAGATACATAGCTAGCTCCTCCAGAAAAGTGTTTGGATTATCTTAAATGAAAAATTCAAGAAAACATCTTTAGTTGCTAGAAAAATATAAGTATTAATCGAAAGAATAAACAACTTCAAGTGGTCCAAAATATCGAAATAATTTCAGAAATCTTATTTGAAAATATATGTAAAAAAATTGTGTAAAACCTTGAAACCGACCGATCGGTCGAACGGTTTCGGAGAAATCTTGCTCACCGACCGTCTCGATTTAGGTAAGGTTATACTAGCACCAAGTCAATTTAAGATTTAAGGTTGAAATTATTTGTACCGTAGGGACAAAATTAGACAGAAAAGAAACAATACAATTTTTCAATGTCTGGATTAGTTCTCGAAATATCAAAGGTTGAAAATTACGGTTTAACTGTTCAGTCCTTGATATTTCGTAATGTAGATCAGATATCGAAAAATTTTATTCATCGTTTTAATCTATTTCAACTCATAATCTTCTCTGCTCGTTAAAAGTCTTATACTGTTAACTTGTATAATAAACTATACCCTAATAACATTTATATAGAATAAACTGTTGAAATATTAAGACATATTTTGTGGTGATATACCTGAAAGTTGAAAGCCTATCCTTATGGACAACAATATCCTAATTTGTATAAATTAATAAATAATTAATTAATGAAAGATATTCAACCCAGTATGTACTTTTCACATAGGTTCATATAGTAGACCCTAACTTCCTCTTTAAACCACAAAACAAAATTTTATGATTATTATTAATAATAATAATATCTGAATATTTAATTAATAATAATCATCATTGTAAAGGTACCTAGATATACGTTATTTGTTTATGTATAATTATGTTATATGTGCGATGTTTGATGGTTTTACATGCCTCAAAAATTTATCGATAGTAATTAAATTAAATAATTAAATTGAATCATAATAATAATTAAATTAAATAAATAAACTGAAAATTTTAAACATTCGATATTTAGAAAAATTACCAACATTATAAAATGAAAAATGAAATATAAAACAAGTGAAAACAAACAGTTGACTGAGTTAATTGTTGAAATACCATGTATAGACATATATAACTGATCAGCTTGATTTGAGATTTCAGCTTGATATCTCTTTTCGTTTTGAGTAATCGTGATGACAGACGGACAGACAGAGGACAGACAGACATACAATCGGAAATGGACTAATTATTTGATTTTAGGAACACCTATATCAAAATTTTGTTCATAGTATCAATATTTGTAAGCGTTACAAACTTGGGACTAAACTTAGTATATCTTGGTATATTTCATATACATGTTATAAAAATTTTCCCAGAAATTATTTTACTTTTAATAAGGAGGTTTATTTTTCATTTTCTCTGTGAAATCTATGTAAAAATTATCAAAATATACCGCCTATCAGCCTCTTTGCCATAAAACCAATGTTATATAATCGGTATAACCTTCGTCCTTCCTCAAATTTTCATAATTCATTTGAACGTAATTAAAATACATATTCAAAAAAAATAAAGATTTAAAAATTTTTTCTCTAGAGTTTATGCACTATTATAATGTGATAAGCATAAGAGCTTTGATGCCAAATTTTGATTTCAGCGTAAAATTTAAGCTCTAGCTCAGAATATTTAAGCTCTGTAAAATGTATTGGAACACATTGCAATAGAATTGTTTTAAAGTAGAACTATTAGAAAGTATTTTTATTTAAGTAGGATAATTGTGGAGTAGACGAAAAAAAAGTAGAATTGTTTTCATGCCGGATAACCATTAACCGTATAATGTTGAAATTTTGAATAAAAGACTGTTGATTATTATAAATATATTCATTTGGACATTAAACCCATCTTTACTAATTTATAACCGTACAAGTAAGTCAAGTGGTATCCACGTCAGATTTCGTGGTTTAGTGAGCATGTTTGTACGAGTGTTAGGGTCGAAGCTTCGGCTAACTTCGGCCAAAAAAAAAACACCTTCGTTGAAACCTTCCGCTTTTTGTTTGTTTTGTTGAAACTTTACCGCTCAAAAACTGGCTGAAGCCAAAGATGGTTTTTTTAATAAATTGGAAGGTAATTTCTTTATCATTGTTAGATCGTCCTTTTTTTATTATACAGGCAATATTTTTAATATTAAAGCTTCAAAATAATTTATATTATTCACTGTAGACTTCGATTTCGGCCGTAGACTATGGCGATAGCCGATTAGTCGGTCTCGGCAAATAATCGGCCGTTGGTCTGATAATATTCGCACCGTGTGTGAGTTTTATTGGAGGCTTTTCCATGGAAACAATACACTACTTTATTTATAGAATTGTATGGATGCAAATATAATTGTATGAATTGTATTTATGACTTACATTGAAAATTTAATATTATTGTCACACAAATTTAAAGAAATAATTATGATAATTTACATTTGAAAAATAATATTTGTGCAATTTGATTTCTTATTTTCACAACTTTTAATGCATTAAGTTTAAGTAATTAGTGTTTTTCAATAATTTTAATTTGACATTTTCTATAACATTAACATGTAAAGAATTACAAATTAGTCATAACATCATCCTTTGTCGCCAAAATTTTTCACTGGAAGCGTTGGCATCGATTTTATTGTCCCTATCATGACTACGCACACAACAAATTGAATAAATTACAGTAAAAGACGGATACAGTTTGCATTTTCAACAGGTTACCTGTGTCATTTATTCATATCATGTTAAGTAAGTGATGTAAGTAGTTTTAAATACCCCACAATTAAAACATAGCTTTAACAACTACTTTACATTATTCATTTAGTTTACCTATGTTAATGTTAATAGAGGTTGGTATTTGTGTGATTATGTAAATTGAGTATTAACTTTTAATCATTAATAAAAGAAATAATTCTAACATGCAATGAACTCATTTATTAATGTTTTTATACCATGCATATATGAAATATACATAGTATTATAAGTTTAGTCCCAAGTTTGTAACGCCTAAAAATATTGATGATACAAAAAAAAAATTGGTATAGGTGTTCATAAAATCACCTAATTAATCCATTTCCGGTTGTCCGTCCGTCCGTCCGGCCGTCCGGCCGTCCGTCTGTGGTCACGATTACTCAAAAACGAAAAGAGATATCAAGCTGAAATTTTTACAGCGTGCTAAGGACGTAAAAAGTGAGGTCAAGTTCGTAAATGAGCAACATGGGTCAATTGGGTCATGGGTCCGTAGTACCCATCTTGTAAACCGTTAGAGATAGAATAAAAGTTTAAATGTAAAAAATGTTCCTTACAAAAAAATAAACAACTTTTGTTTGAAACATTTTTTTGTAAACATCACTGTTTACCCACTAGGGCGTTAATTAGGTACAAATTTTATAGTATGTATTAATATAGGAATATCAAAGTGAATATCTTTTGTTATTTACATGACGTCAAAAAAAACAAACGATGCGCATCAACACTTGCGCATTATATGAGAATATCAGTTAAATATGTCAGATATGTATGTATGTGAAATGTGACAGAGTTATCAACACTGCCTATACATGGTATTTCAACAATTAACTCAGTCAATTGTTTGTTTTCACTTGTTTTTTTTGTATTTCTATTGTGTGCGATTAAGAGAAATATTTAAACTATATTAAATATTGTACAAAGTGTTTGATGGTTTTATATGCCTCAAATATTTATCGATAGTAATTAAATTGAATAATAATAATTAAATTAAATAAATAAACTGAAAATTTTAAACATTCGATATTTAGGAAAATTATCCACATTATCAAAATGAAAAATGAAATATAAAACAACAAAATTTTCCCAGAAATTATTTTACTCTTAATTAGGAGGTTTATTTTTTATTTTCAGCCTCTTTGTCATAAGACCAAAGTTAAATAATCGGTATAACATTCCTATTGAAAAAAAAATCAAGGCTTAAAAAAGCCTTGCAAATTTGTGCTTCTTTGACAATTTAAGGTAGTACGCTTATGAAAGCAATATTTCAAGAATTTCTTAAAACTCAGAATATGAACTATTATAAATCTATAATAGATATGCTGATAACATTTTAAGACAATTCAGCACGCCTAATATGAGGTATATAATTACACAGCATGGGTTATTAGATTACGATATCTCAGAAACTCGCCATCCAATCATTAAATTAACCTGATTTTTATACTTTTAGGATCAAAATTATTCCATCCACCGAGTTTCATCAAATTCCAAAACAAAATTTTTTTTTTGCGTTTTTCTCGATTTTTTCAAAGGGGTACAAAAAAATTGCAAAAAATCAAAAAATTTATTCTTTCTCCAATTTCGATAAAGCTCAGTATATAAGGTAATTTTGACCCAAAAAATTCAAAAATCGGGTGCATTTGTTGACTGGTCGATTAGTTTTTGAGATTCGGACTAAAATCGATCCAAATATTGCCATATTTCAGAAACTCGGCATCCAATCATTAAATTAACCTGATTTTTATACTTTTTGGCTCAAAATAACCCCATACACCGAGTTTAATCAAATTCCAAAACAAAATTTTTTTTGCGTTCTTCTCGATTTTTTCAAAGGGGTACCCCTTAAAAAAATTGCAAAAAATCAAAAAATTTATTCTATCTCCAATTTCGATAAAACTCAGTATATAAGGTAATTTTGACCCAAAAAGTTCAAAAATCGGGTGCATTTGTTGACTGGTCGATTAGTTTTTGAGATTCGGACTAAAATCGATCCAAATATTGCCATATTTCAGAAACTCGGCATCCAATCATTAAATTAACCTGATTTTTATACTTTTTGGCTCAAAATAACCCCATCCACCGAGTTTCATCAAATTCCAAAACAAAATTTTTTTTTGCGTTTTTCTGGATTTTTTCAAAGGGGTACCTTAAAAAAATTGCAAAAAATCAAAAAATTTATTCTATCTCCAATTTCGATAAAACTCAGTATATGAAGTTATTTTGACCCAAAAAGTACAAAGTTGGGTGCATTTGTTGACTGGTCGAATGGTTTTTGAAATACGTACTAAAATCGATCCAAATATTGCGATATCTCAGACCCAGTGCTCACTAACGTTACTTAAGAAACATGTGTACAAAATTTCAGGCTTCTAGGCTTCCAGCGGTTTCAGTTGTGCGTTAATCCATCAATCAGCTTCCGTTCTATATATAAATAGATAAATCGACATTGGTTAAGCTCTTCACGAAATGCGAGTCACCTGTCACAAATAGAATAATACATTTCAAAATCATAAAGTTTGTGTACCTTATATTTACAGAAATACCAGAAATCAATTCGTTGAGTTATCGTGACCTGTCAATATTTTTCATATCCTATTGATTTTAATAAATGGTATTTTATATAAAAACAAAAGTGAAAATAAGCATCAAATTAAACAGTTTTGTGGGAAAAAAATTTGTAACCACACCCCCGTGCAATAAACACAATTTATAAGAGCATATAGTATCAATCATTGATTCTATATCCATCTCTAATGCTTTATACCTATAAACTGCTCATTGATTATCTGTCGAACTCAGTTTTATTTTTATTAGAAAAAAACATTTGACCTATAACAATTTTTCATGTTCATGTTATTCATCTCCAGGCATAATAGAGAAAACATTTTTAAAGACATACTCTAATATAAATATTATTTTCGATTTAGAATTATTGTACAGGGTGGGTCATCTTAATCTATATACTTAAATATCTCGTTTTTTTTAGTTAATCAATAAAAAATAACTTTAAGTTTGATAGAGGAAATCATGTTCAGATATTAGATTGTTCTATCATTCTAGTTCTTCGGGTTACTTTAATAGTCACTTTAAATTAAAAAGTTGACCCTCATAAAAAAGTTACCAATTTTTGTTTGAAACGGTTTTTTGAAAAAATGTTAACTCTCAGAGGAAATGCGACTTAAAAATTTGTCATTATTGCAATTAATCAAAAGAAAATACGCTTAAAGTTTATCGATAATTGTAGGTAAAACTCATGATAGGTGTAGTTAAAAGTGGGGATGAACAATCGAATATTTTTAAATATACCCAAGTTGGATATCAAATAAAAGAGCATAACGTGTACATTACAAAACTGTACCCCCGACGCAAAGGAATGCGCGGTGGGAGGGAAGGCTGGAAGTGGGAAGTGGGGGTTAACAATCGAATATTTTCAAATATACCGAAGCCTGATATCAAATAAAAGGGCATAATGAAGGCATGAAAGTTCAGCCGTTTAAAAATTGTGAACTGTTTTATCGGGGATCTGAACTATGACAATGTATTTATTATGAAAATTCTTTATTTATTCTTAAAAATTAATTTCATCCCCTTTAAAGTAATCCCCTCCCGATGCAATGCACTTATGTCAACGGATTTTCCAATCTTGAAACTCTGGTTGTAGTCACTTTCCGGGATTGCCTTCAGTTCCGTCTTCGCTGCGGCTTGATCTCCTCTATCGTATCAAAACGGTGTCCCCGAAGCGGTCTTTAGAGGTTGCTGAACAGCCAGAAGTCGCACGGCGCCATATCAGGTAAATATGGTGGTTGCGGATTGATATGGGTTGAATTTTTGACAAAATGATCACTAATTATAAGTGCAATATGGGATGGTGCATTATCGTGGTGTAAAAACCATGAATTGTCTTTCCACAATTCCGGCCTTTTTAGGTGGAGAGCGTTACGCAAAAGACGCATAACGTTCAAATAATATTCCTTGTTGACTGTTTGGCTGGGCTAGGAAGCTTCATTACCAGTACATAGGCTGTTTTCAAACAAATTTGGGTTCCGCACCAAAATAATAAAATCGACGATAATATGTACAAAAGAAGGATAAGTGATGGCATATGACGTGAAGTTTCACGGCTAGTAAACATATAATTTATCATAGCTATCTCATGCGGTTGAAAAACTAACTTTTTTGCAGACCTGTGAATCATTTCAATATTTTGTGACTTTTTTAAACAACACTCTGTAAGTATTTATGAAATTTATTATTTAAGAAAATGGAATTATTCATGTATTATTTGATAACATATTTGTAATGAATTATTGTAATTGCATGTACATGCACACATAAATACATATAAATTTTACTAAACCAACGCATTGCAGTCATTAAAAAATTAATTATTTATGTTAAAACTATAAAATGTTTTGTTTCTTTAATTCATAAAACCACAATAATTACATTTCATAATAATCTGTTTGATTCCAATTGGCTGGGTATGGTTATCAAAAAATAAGGTAATGGAATAATTGGTAAACCGGTTCCTATGATCGAGTATACTAAAAAAATTACATTTTGTGAGCATGCGTAATAAGTATCACAGGCGAAAGGCAACCCCACCTATACACAAATACATCGCCTTTTTAATATTGGGTTACAGTTTTGGCTGACCTAACAAAGTGAGTGCATATAGTTTATAACATTTGAATATGAAATAAGTAAAGAGTCTTAGATAAAAGTTTATAATTTTTTCGAACTTTACAATTTTTTGCCAAATAATCTATGTCGTTTTGAAATAATTTTGACCCAGAACAACACTAGCACACTCCGTTAGAGGTAAATGGAACTACCTTCAAGTTCGAGTGATGATTGAAATATTGCAAAAAAATGCGTACTTAGAATAAATGATGAATTTTGATTAGCGTTTTCTCGGAAACTATTGCGTCTACAGAGACGATTCTAGTCTCATATTATAGCCAATTTAGTCTGATTTTAAAAACTCTTGAAAAGGTACTTCAAAACTACCCCGTTAGAGTTATAATCACCAAAATCTGAAAAAAGCTGAAGTTTTAACGGGTTTTTTCGAGTTTTGACAAATTTGCGTTCGTCGCTCGAGGTCACAAACTTGGATTATTCATTGGAAAAAATCATAAACAAGTCTGCTAAAAATTTGACGGATTGACGTTAGTTCTGATGTATAAAGTTACGTCGATAAATTTTGAAAAACTTTATCTCGAAAAGTATTAGGTCTACAGAGTCCATTCTTATCTCATATTGAAGGTAATTTAGTCTACTTTAAAAACTTTTCCGAAAGGCTTCATAAAAAAAGTAGTCCTTTAGTTATATTCACCAAAATCCAAAATTTTCAAGGATTTTCCGTGTGGCATAAAATCAAATAAAATATGTTCTATAATGTTGTTTGATTCAATTTACTTTAAAGAAATAATTTTTGATAGAAATATACCTTGTGGACAATTATTTTGAGATAACATAGTCAATTCATTACTTTTTATAGGTAGTAATGGTACTTGTATTGACGGATTGCTATTCGAATTCTGGAATTATGTTTTTTGCTAAATAAATTGTTTCATTTGGTAAAATTTTTGACACAAAAGATTCCTTGTATATGTTTCATCTTTGCTCTCAGTTTCATCTCAGTTTGGTATAGGTGTTCATAAAATCACCTAATTAGTTCATTTCCGGTTGTCTGTCTGTCGTCTGTCTGTCCGTCTGTCATCACGATTACTCAAAAACGAAAAAAGGTATCAAGCTGAAATTTTTATAGCGTGCTGAGAACGTGAAAAGTCAGGTTATGTTCGTAAATGAGCAACATAGGTCAATTGGGTCTTGGGTCCGTAAGACCCATCTTGTAAACTGTTAGAGATAGAACAAAAGTTTAAATGTCAAATATGTTCCTTATAACAAAATAAACAACTTTTGTTTGAAACATTTTTTCGTAAACATCACTGTTTACCCGTAAATGACTGAGCAAATAGTATAGTATGTATGTTATGACTATATCAGTTATATTTGTGTAACATGTATGTATGCGTAATGTGACAGAGTAATCAACACTGTCTATACATAGTATTTCAACAATTAACTCAGTCAATTGTTTGTTTTCACTTGTTTATATAAATGATTATTTCAACAGAATAAATATTGTTCGCACCGAAAAAAAAAGCAAATCAAAATAATATAGGTGCAATCAATCAAAATAAAATATTCGTATCACATACTACGTGACATTCACAATTGTGTACGCCAATAAATCTTCAGACGTTCTTAACAAAAATAACCCGCCTATTTCTTTAGTATTTATAATTTATACCAACAGACTGTTTAAAACAATGTACAAATAGATTTAATATAAAGCTGAGCAGAAACTAAGCTTTTCAAAACCATATACTTTTTTACCAAAATAATTTTAGAATTAATTATTTAGGGTGCTTGACATTCATCTAAGAAGTCGGGGCTCGAGTCCTGGTTCGAGTCTTTTTTTTTCAATTCTCTTCAATTAAGATTAGTAGACAAGATATGAGTCAATATTTAGTTTACGCTGTGTGTATCATATTAAAATTCATCAATTATAATCGAGAGACCATGATCTAAATAAACATCGTATACATGATTAAAAGGCAACAGAACAAAAAGTAATAATAATTTTAGAATGGTTTGTAAGCAGCGAAAACACCTAAAATTCTAAAAAGATCAAAATTCGCAGAAACGGCAAAGTTTATATTATAAGTAGATAAATTCAAGAACTACTAAATTCATTTTAAAAATTCTTTCATCAATAGAAAATAATATTATCAGTTAGGAACAGGGACCAATTAAAAAAAAAAATATTAGCTTAACACTCGCTTCACTGGATATTTTAAAATCAGAGGCTTAATAAATTGATTTTTATAATGAAAAGCAATATATTTCAAGTGTCATGGATTAGGGAAAAGTGAGGGCAAGGGGATGAAGGTTATAACGCGAAAATCACTTCAATCTTTACAAGAAAAACGGTAGTGGTTTATGAAATGTGGGCTATTTTATTATATTGCCCCAATATGCAAAATAAAATTTAAACGCGGAGATGTAATTACACACAGTTTTTATACACTTTATTGCAGGCATGGGCGAGTTATTTTAAGTCGAAGTCACCATTGTTATATATTTATTGTATGCCATAAACTTTATTGTGTGTCTCTTTATCCAAGTCTGCATTGCTCATAGTGGAGGAAGCGAGACGGGTATACGACTCTTCTACCTAGTAATGTAGCAGTTTCTCTAATAGTAATGACATAGGTAGAAAAAAAATGTTGTCTCTCTGTCTTACTCGTATTATTGGTGACACTGGTTAGGTTGTCGCTGTCATGCTCGTTATTTAGTTACAGAAGTCTGAGAAACTTCTCTGAGTCAAATTTGCCCATGCCTACCTTATTGTATAGTTTTGCCCACTTCGCTATTTTAATATTTATATAGTCAATAAATTTTTGGTATAGTATATAACTACATAGCAAAACAGTAAGACGCCTGCCGCCTTACTAATGAAATCAAATAATAAATATACAGAAATATTATGATGATTTATTGATTTACTGCTGAAGTTGAAGGTTTTATTAAGAGCAATAAATATTATACTACATATTATTATTATTAGTATTATATAAATTATTTGCTAATTTTCTCTATTACAACAATGGTTTTTAGTAATAACTTCTATCGTTTCTCACCCTTATTTACTTTCTACTATCAACAATAATAATAATATTTATCAAGCATAATTTATTATTTCAGTTATAAGGCCAGCGTACAATATGATACTTTCGATAGTGAAGAATAAATGTAAAATTTGATAAAAAATTTTTTTAGAAATACACTTAAATATTCTGATTTTGAGGCATAAAAGCATATAATTGTTTTATTTTATGAAAATTAAAAATCGTAATTTTTAAACTGTATATCATGTGCCCTAAAACACAAACGAACCCTGATATGATGTCATATCGACATTAACTATAGAATATTATACATAGACAATGCGAGGGATATGCTAGTCTGTAAGTGGATGCGATATAATGAATGAGAGAAGAGATTAACAGTTAGTTCCTGTGTGT
Source organism: Chrysoperla carnea (assembly GCF_905475395.1). Classification (NCBI taxonomy): domain Eukaryota; kingdom Metazoa; phylum Arthropoda; class Insecta; order Neuroptera; family Chrysopidae; genus Chrysoperla; species Chrysoperla carnea. The sequence continues at coordinate 37,274,169 of NC_058339.1, forward strand.
AATTGATCTCTTATCGGAATGATTAGAAGTTGACTTTTAAAATACCAAGGCAACCAGACATTTTCAATATATTTGTTATAAGCCAGATGAACCTCATGTAGTGTTGATTCAGTACATTTTTTTGGCTTTATAATAATACAGGTTGTATAGAGCTAGTTACTCTTGTCCATAATGCACTAAATTACAGGAGTTATTTTATTATTTAAATAGGTTCAGTATCACGTATTGAATGTAAATGCACAAAATCTTTACAAAAATAAGCGGGGGAAGTGCCTCCATTTTAAGGAAAATCCTTTTAGGCTATATCTCCATAACTGTGCACTTTAGACCAAAAATGGTAAAAACCTTTATTATCTACCTCTTTGTAAACTAATTTTTTTTGTATCACTATAGCCGTTTATGACTCATACGACTATGACGATTTTTTTATTGACTATTTGACCGAAATTTCTTCTAATATTTGTTTAAACAAGAAAATGATAATAACTTAACTTTTAAATTTAAAAATTTTCTAAAAAATTTACTTTAAACCTGTAACTGAATGCAGAAAAAAATTCTCTGTGGTCTGAAGTATAATTTTTCTTAAACCTTTTTTGCAAAATAATTTTTTCTTTTGAGTTATAACTCAGTGGGACACTGTATATATGTTTTGGTGGGCTCCAAAATTTGATGGGATCCGCATTTAAAAAGGTGACCTTAAAATTTTCTTTGATTCTCAGTACTGTCAGCAAGCATAAAGACTACGCATACACAAATTATTGTTAAGGATATCAAAAATTACATGTTGGCTTTATACGTATTAATTAGTGGAATCACTAGAAAATAGAACTTCGCAAGTATGTCTGTAGCTTCGTATGAAAATACCTCTATGGTTTCATATTCCCACCCATCTTCTCAATGTAATATTTACTATGAATAATTATTTACGCAAACAAAATATAATATTTTGTTTGATGATTATATAAAATTTTAATTAGTTTAATTAATCCTGTTTATTTTGTTTAATCATTATTATCCTGTTTGTAAAACAATTCAATTTCAAAATTGGTTCATTTTGAAAATAATTTATTATGCTGAGTTTGAAAACAAACATTAAATATTTGACCTAAATATTCATTGTGTTAGACATAATTTGGAACGCACAGAAAATAAAAAAATAAAAAAAATCAATTTTTTAAATTCATTTAAAAGATTTATAGCCAGGAAATCATTTTGACATTGACACAATCTAACTAATAAAATGATTGTATTTTGTCCTAGTCTATTGCCTGTCACTTCGAACAAAAATATAATTATGCTAGCTGTACGTAGGTACAGCCATTTTGTTGAATTTTGATAATTCATCTATCATCGAAAGTTACGAAAATTGTAGGGTAGGAAGATGTGTCATCAAATTCACCACTCAAAGTAGTTACGAAAGCTTTGGAAAATATGTTAAGTCTTTCTACCTCTTGAACAAAATTATTGATTTCCCTTCGAAATTTCATTTTCTATTACATTCACTAACTAGATTCGATAGATTTTTCGTTGAAACATTTTATTGTTACTTAAAAAATCACTGCAAATAATTTTGATCAATCTTCTCACAAAAGTCGAAAGTATATAATAGATGCGTCGTTTCAAACTTTACGGCCTCAAAATTTTACGTTATAATTAAAAATTTACACTTTATTTTGCAAAAAAATGATGGCTAATCATTTTCTGTATAACATGCCTTCTAGTAACTAAAATCTGTGGAGGAATTAAGAAACATTGATTGTGTATTATTGATAGGTACTTCATCTTAGCCTACGACATTTAATAAAATAAAGACATATATCGAAATAAAACGTAAATTAAGCATCAAAACAGCATCATAAAGAATAACGGAGTAAAGGAATATAAAACAAATGTAATGAAAAATAGTTTTATCTTTTATTTCCAGAAAATTTCTTACTATAAAAAACTCCACTATTTCACATAATCTTTTCGAATTCATGCATGCAAATATAATCTTAGTGAAATGTACGTGTTATTTTCAAGTCAAATGTCAATAAATTGTGTTCATTTTTAAGCTTCTTATAGTTTTTTTACATTCGTTACTTCTTTCTTTACTTCTTGCTTCTATAAGCTTATATAAAAATTAATACAAAAGTATAATAATCAAAGTGGAAAACATAAAAACTATTTCATTATTGTATTATGAAACAGGAAACTCGTTGAAAAATCAACGGCAAAGTTTTTACTAAACTAGAGCCAAAAGCTCAGCTGGTATATCATATATAAAGCAAATTGTATTAAGGATGTATGAGCATGACAACAATCTTTGATTTAAAGGCTCAAAATTTGTTTGTAGGTAGTCTTTTACTCAAAGAATATGTGGTTAAAATTTCAGCTTAGGTAACCGTGCAAATTTTTAAGAAAAAAGTCATTAAAAATCGATATAAAATACATTGGCTCTTATGGAAGAATCTCAAAAAACGACATATTTTGGAAGTTTTTGATAATTTTCATTTGGAATGAATGAAAACAAATTTAAAAAAAAACTTTTAATAGAAAGTAAACATATTAGCAATGAATTAGAAAAGAAAAAAACTAAGTGTCACCGTCCATATAAGGGATGTAAGAGCAGGGTAGATTAAGGGTTGAAATTATTTTTATCTTATTTTCAACTTTGACGATGAATTTTGAATATGTGTCTTGGTTTTCGAAATATCGAAAGCTAAATAATTAAACAAAATTTTCAATTTTTGATATTTTGAAAATTAAGCCAGATATCGAAAAATTTTATTCTTACTTTTCGTCTTATATCGTCAAGTAATAATATAAATTTATCATCAAAATTGAAAATATCTATTTTTAAATTTGTGCCCCCACTACCATGCTCATATATCCTTAAAAAAAAAATGACGATCATTATTCTTGCATTAACTTTACAGTTTATACTATTTAATGAGTGCAGGACGTTTATTTTCGTACGTCTTACTGAACAAAGTATCTTTAAACCTAAAATTGTATACCTTCCTATCCCAGTTCCACGTTCGCAATCCTAGTTCGATATTTTGAAATAAAAGAGAAGGTAAGACAACGAATAAACAATAAAACTCTATGAACGACATAAGGAGGATGGATGTTGCAATGAAAAGTTTTGTATGTTCTATAATTTTTTACGTATTTTATGGTTGCTGGATGAAAAACTTCAGATAAAAGTTTAAACAATTTTATAATTGTTCACTTCGCATTATGCTAGTGAATTCATTTTGTTTATAATACTATAATAAATTAAGGAACAAAAAAATGTGTTTTTTAGGATGATGTACTCTAAAATATGCGAATGGTTGCGATTATCTTTACAATTATCTTGCTTTAGTATTTTGAAGCCGTTTAAGTAACTGTTTCGATACCGCGCTATACTTCAAAAACTTTTTCTATAATATAAATAATTTCGATGTATCCGGGACTCCTGGACTCTTTGATCTATTATTGAACACCAAAGCTCTGGATGACGATCGACGAGCTATAAGCCGTAGAATAAAAAACCGGTTTAGAAACGTGATATATGATTGAAAGGTATTATGATGCCATCATGATCTCATTGTATGTCTTTAACTCATCACCTATTGCATTTGAGCGTTTTTTGTGCTTTTTTGAAAGAGGTTAATCTTAAGAGACTACTAGCTGTTTTGATTTCAGACTCATTTTCCGCTTTTTGCTGACTTATCCATAATCTGGTTATACTGACGATAGAATCGAGGCTGGGCCAGTATTGGTCAATTAAGCTTTGGTTTGCCGATTTTTGCCTACGCGTTTAAACTAAGGCTTCGATTTGTCAAACCTTGCTAAAGCCTTAGTCAAGGCTTATAAACCATGGTTTGTTTGCCCCTTGTCCAAGAAAGACCAGAATTTGTTTGCCAAGATTTGATATGTCAGTTATTAATTTATATAAATAATTCATGCTGCTATGCTAATATAAAGATTGGTTGTGTGAGATTGGTTGTAAGTCTTAAAACACATTAACACGCGTTTAATCCATCTAAAAAGCAGCCATGATACACCCTGGCTCGGGTGAAGACTGTAAAGCCGGCTTGAGCTAATCTGATAACCTAATTTGACACAATTCAATGCTTATAAAAGATTAGGCTGTCTTAATTTCTAAGCTAGGATAATTTACCAAATTAAAATACAAAACCTTCCGCATTCTTGCCTCGTTACTCTGGTTCTTTATCGACTTTTTTTGTGTATATTTTATACTTTATAACGCGTAATATGATATGTATCTCTATAGAAATAGTTTTATGGAAACTTTTTACGGAAAAACTTTTATATTAAATTTTTTTATTTAGAAAACTCTATAGATAACTAGATATTTTTGTGTATTTTAAGATCTATATAAATGTAAATGAAGCATATTCTATCGGTAATTTTGTTTTCATAATATTAGTTTTTAAAATTGCTATTAAAATGAATTTAAAGTGAAATGGTTGAAAAAGTTTACAAACAAATCAATCTTGACTCCATGTTTATATAAACTTAAATTTCATCGCATCCTGAAATATTGAACTTTCTGTAAACATAAAATGTAAAGGAATTTAATATGATGTTTTTTACGTTTTGCAAATCAAGATTTCTAACGGTAATAAGGGTACGAGACGGAATTTGTTCTAGTTATTGCATCATAGTAGAGATAAAAGTAAAATAAAATACCGAAAGAAGTATAAAACTATGTTCCTGATAAATGAAAGATTAGGAAAAGGAAGGGCTAGGCAAAATTTTACCAGCTTGAAAAATGAAGTATGTAGTATCGATTTGTAATAGTGAATATTCATGTATTTTTTAAAAAATTATTTTTAATTCAATATTTACACCGTTATAACATCGTAAAAAAATATAAATACTGTTTAAAAATGCGTTAATTAAGTGCAAAAAAATATTTAAAATACCGAATAATTTTGAGATGTTTAAACGCAGTATTGTGCGCTTTCTGTTGATGACGTATTTATATGTGACCTGGTAATTGGTGACACTTCAATGTATCATTTACACTTAAAAGAAAATGAATTTATAACACAGAATTTACACGCGCTGTTATTAAGTTTTCTAATAAAAAGTCGTAATATAGCTCAATGTAATACCATACAAAATATAAGTAAATAATACCAAACAGTATATTAGCGAATTTGACAAGCCAATAATACTATGACGTTATATCCGTTTTAAAATTTGAATTTTCATTTTAGATATTTTGAATTTCTCTAACTGAATTTGCACTTTTATTAATTAATTTTAAATAATTAAAAAGATAATAATTACTAAAATAATGGTTTAGTTGAAATGTCCAGCCAATAAAGTTACGGAAAAAAAATATTTGAACCAAATTTAAATTACTAAAATATTCATCACTTAATTATGTTTAAATACCAATAAAATACGTATATGGTAAATGTGACCATATAGTATCAAAAACTCACGGGAGTAAAAAAAAGCCCATTAAGAAAATAAATAATTATTATTTTAATAAACAAAACCATAAAGAAGAAAGAATTTGTTTTAATAAAGAAATGCCATTATTTATTTTAAAAAATTAATAAACTTATCAATTTAATAACGTCAACAAAATATATTTAAAAGTATGAATAAATAATAAAACACTTTATTATTAATAAATTTAATAAATATACACATGAAAATCAACAAAAATGGTATATAACCCGATCATCTTAGTCAAAATAAGTTCTCAACCACGGAATCTTACGGACTAAGCTGAATTTTTGTACAAACCCTTATTTTGATAGTACAAATGTTGTCTTAAAGCGTGCGCGTCCTTAGATATTCAAGTTTAAAGGTCTCAAAAATCAGTTTTTTATTAATAAAAGTTGTAGACGATAAAATTTTCTACAAATTTTGATTCAAACTTTTTTTTTCTATGTTGAACCGTTTTTGAAATAGATGGCGCAGAAGATGGTGCGCATAGCTTGACGTATTTCAGTGCTGGTTCAATATTTATAAATTATAAGGTGATAAATAATATTTACGTAGTATTTAATGAATAATTATGGAAAAAAACCGCATAATAGACTGGGATTCAAGATCGACTCTTTCTATTTTACAGCTTTTCATTTAATTATCGATTAAATAATTATTTAATACCATATATTTATAAATATTGATCCTGAACTAAGGTACGTATTGCTCAGCACTTCATCTTCTGCGCCCGCTATTTCAAAAACGATTCACAAAAAAAAAAAAAAAAAGTTTGAGACAAACTTTGTAGAAAATTCTATCCTCTGCAACCTTTATAATAAATGTTAATGCGATGGAAGGCAACAGAAACGAGATATTCACAAAAAGCAGATTTTCAAGACCTTTGACCATGAATATCTTAGGACGTGCGCGCGTGACCATATATGACTTTTGAGGCAACATTTGCACTATCAAAATAAAAGTTTGTACAAAGATTCAACTTATTCCGTTAGATTCCGAGGTGAAACCCTAAGATAGATGATTGGAGTAATATATGTATACTTAAATTACTTAAAATATTCATCAGTTAATTACATTAAATACAATATGTATATTGTAATTACTGATGTATATATATATATTTATTATCATTTTACATACATAATGTTATATATAATTATTTATGAGTGCATTTACCGGTATACATATTATTTATTATAATAATAATGGTTTGTAAAGAACGGATTCTCAAAGTATTGATGACACACACAAAAAACAAGTATCTATTATTCGTTTATGAAGTCAAAAAGAGCAAATTTACTAATTTCACAGATTTTCCATTCATTTTACATTTTAAAGACGATATTATAACCATGATGGTAAAATTTTTGTGTCGGAACAGTCTAGAGTATATTCGATTTTACCGAAGAGATATGCAGATAGAGAACGCTAGCCTGAGCGCAAAATTGCCATTAAGTTCCTCTGTGTCCTTGTCTAATACATACACTTACTAATTAGTATCCTAAGCATACCGCGGACGGAATTGGGTACACCTTGACAAACTGAGCTAATAGGGTGACTTTTCTTAGATAACTTTGATCAAAAATTACAAAATCAAGTACATGTAAAAGTACGGCTTACGATTCAAGATATAAGGTTGGGGTCATTCTTCAAATTCTGAGTGTAATTTCAGCGTCAGTTTACATCTCAAGTATTATGAATCTGAGATTTAAATCAGAAACATCGATTTCGCAGTTTTAGCCGAGTGTTTGGAAAAATTAGGTTTCAAAATTTATCATGAACTTTCTCCACAAAATTACAAAAACCATTAAAACGCATGACTTATGACTTTCAAAATTGAGGTTGGCATTTATACTTGTTAGAAACTTGACTTCCGTGGAGCTCTTATTTCAAGAACTATAAATCATATTTAAGCATTACTTGCCATTCAATTGAAGCTTGAAATTTTCAGTTCTACTACTGTGCCCAAAAAATAAGGTGACATTGTATTTATTTTGTAAATTCTTCATTTATTCTTCCAAATCAATTATATCCCCTTCAAAGTAATCCCCTCCATGCAATGCACTTATGCCAACGGAATTTCCAATCTTCGAAACACTTGTTGTAGTCACTTTCCGGGATTGCCTTCAGTTTCGTCTTCGTATGAAAACGGTGTTCCCGAAGCGGCCTTTTGAGCTTGCTGAACAGCCAGAAGTCGAACGGCGCCAGCTCAGGTGAATACGGTGGTTGCGGAACGATAGGGGTTGAGTTTTTGACGAAATGATCACGAATTATGAGTGCAGTATGGAATGGTGCATTATCGTGGTGTAAAAACCATGAATGTCTTTCCACAATTCCGGCTTTTTTAAGCGGATAGCGTTACGAAAATGACGCATAACGTTCAAATAATATTCCTTGTTGACTGTTTAGTCGGGAGGAAGAAATTCATAATGAACAACAAACCCGTGCAGTTTAAATTCAAATGTCACCTTATTTTTTGGACACAGTATTATATCCCATCTAAATTTATGTTCAGCATTTTGCTCAAATAGATAATATCCGGTCTTCAATGATTTATAAATAATGAATAAAATATGTTTTGCTTACATAAATATTGGTACATTAGATCCAGATGCAAGTGAGAGTATATTTATTATACGTACAAAGAAAATTACTTACTTGATTTTAATAATTAAAAATATTAAAAAGGGTTTTTGTGTTTTATTACGAAAATAAATATTGTGTTTCATTAGATAGAAAATAGGGTAGAAAACGTATAACCATAAAAGTGGATAATTTAAAATTTTAATTGACGTTTAACGGAATTCACCAGATGCAAACTTCTTGTTTCTCTAACGTTACATATATACAAATATTTTTATTTTAGATATAAGCAATTTTAAAAGTATATTGTTACAAGTTTCTAGGAAAATTGCAAGTTTGCAAGTTTCTAGAACATGTTCCACCATGTTCTAAGAAAATTACCACCAACCATGTTCTAGGAAAATTTAATTTTTAACTGCGTCTTATGGATTTTTACTCACTGCAACTGGGCATAACATTAAAAAATTTCCCGTCTGGTTATAACTTCCTCTTGAGTCAGTATCTGACGAAATTGAGGAAATTGTCAGTTCATAAATTCATAAATTTAATTGCATAGGGATGTAGTTTAATAAATAAATAATAATATTGATGTGACTGGCCTTTGTTAAATTACATTATTATTATTATTATATTATTATCATAAGAATGGACCAAACTTAGTGATGTATCTATGTTTTGAATTTGTGCTCTAATTTCAATGTGATATTGTTAATAAGTCATTAGTTGGAGCAAAAAATTTTTCCAAACAATAAAGAATTAATATTAATTTTGGATGCGGCACTCTAATAAACATATAATTTGTACAAGTATCCCACGAGATTGAAAAGACACTTTAGCAAGCCTCTGTTATCGAACATTAAAAACTTAATAAGGTATCCAGCTTCATGTTTACGAAAAACGAATATAAATTAACATATGGTATTTCTAAAATGGATTTATACCAAAATGATTGATATTATTTATTATTCCCCAATATATATTGTAAATTGTAATAAAACAATTAAAATAAGTAACCAAGACAAATAATGCACTACAAAATGTCGGTATAATATCGTTAAAATATTTCCAGTAAATTATCGTTTAATTAAATAATAGGTAGTTGGTAGGGTAGGTACATCTATCGTACAGTAGGTACAAATTAATAAATAAATATGTTTGTATTTCATTGATATTAGTTTAATTAATTTTATGATAGTGTGTAGTTTAAATAGTTGTACACAATTATATTTCTAGTAATTAAAATAAATTTACTGTATTTCGGTTTTAATAATAAATTTTGATATTTTATGTATTTTGTCTATACCGTGTGGCTAAAGTACCACTAATTTTTGCGGTAAGGTGGTAAAAATATCTTGATACTCCATGACTTTTATTAAAAGTTACATTCCGTTTACTGAAAAAAGATGAAAAAAAGATATCAAATTTGAATAATATGGATAGGTCTTATCATTTAGGAGGCTGGATATATTTCAAATCAGGACACTAAAACATAAAGATTCATTCATTTACACACATGCGAGAAAGGAAAGCTTATGAATGTTTTAGAAGGATTGGAAATTTTTATAAATTCAAAAACGAGTAACGATAAAAAGGATGTGTTACGAATTTCTATTTTGAGTCTAAATTTCAAATAGTTTTCTTTAAATTTTCATTGCAGTTTCCAAGGTAATCATACTAACGTCAAAAGATTTTGTAAAACCATGGTATTTGTTTTGTTATATTTATAATAAACAAATTTTGTATAAATTAATATAATCTCTTGAGAATGGACGAAAAATTTTGAGATAAAATAAAAAAACTTAGTCATACACCAATAATAAAATTCTTTTTTATTATTTTAATTATTTATTGTAATATAGTATGTACTACCAAAAACCTCATATAAATTCAATTAATGAAGATTCACTGGCAATTCAACATCAAACTTTGGTTTGAAAATATTACCTTCAAATTTGTACGTAAACAGTAGTAAAAATTAGGTAAAATAATTTGGCAGCGCTTACTCTAACCAAATATATTTCTTCCCATCATCACCACCAAAAATAAAATCTATATAAAAAGTTATAAGATTTGTTGACAATATAAGTGAAATTTACAAAATTTAAAAAACATCCGACAAATTTTTCTGGTATGGAACCCTGAACTTGCACTTACTTGAACATAGATAAGTGCACTCTTCATTAACTTACCATTTTTGCGTATAGCCTTCTCCAAACTGAGCCGATTTTGAAGATCATCGCTTCTTTTTAAGTTGTTTCGGGACTCGGTCTTGAAACATAGCTTGGAACACTCTCCATTAAATTAATTACCTTCCAAGCGAAACAGACACAATCACATACATGGCGCAATCAAATTTATAACACTCCTCTTTTTGGTTCGAGGGTTAAAAGATAGTTTGAAAATTATATTCCACATAAATAGCTTGCAAAGCGAGTACCTACCATACTCTTTATACATGCTGCACTTTCAATAAATTTAGTCTATCTTATTTTAAAATGTAGGAGGTTTCCCTATGTGCGCCCATCATTGGAAAATGGCAAAAACTATCCAGATGACGTTTTTCATTTTATCATTTATTAATTTTAATTGATAATTCTATTAAAAATCTAGTGCCGAGGCACTAAAAAGTTTAAAATAAGTAATATAAATAATTTTAAAAAAAACCAAATACTCGACTGCGTTAAACAAAATCTGAAGAAAAAAAACAAACAAGTCCAGTAGTATACATAGCGATTTTAAACGTCGTGGTCCAGTTTTGGGAAAGTTTACGCCGGTATAGACTTTAATGTGCCTCGGCTGTTAAGGTCACTAAGTAAACTGCTGTACTTTTTTGTTTCTTTTCTGATTGTATTTAACGCGTTTTTTAAATTTTTTATTTTATTTTTGTTTAGTGTGTTATAATATAAAATAGATCATTGGTTTTCTAGACCATTTTTTTTAACTTCCCGCTAAGAAAATAGGGAAGTTATTGTTTTCACCCCGTTTTGCCAAAATCGAGTTTTCATCAGATCTCGACGTTTTAAGGTGTCAGGAAGCTTCCCTGACTACTTCCGCGAGGGTGTCTGTATGGCTGTATGTATGTATGAGTGTGTTTGTGTGAGTGTGTTTGTGTGTGTGTGTGCGTATGCAAACCTCTCATAACTTTTGAACGGCTTGTCCGATTTGATCGCGGTTGGTGCCATTCGAAAGGACTTGACCAAACATAGATTTTGAAGCCTATTTGGACCAATAGATTTCGAAAAATCTCAAAAAAACTGCAAAAAAAATTTTTTTTAAGTGTTTTTTTTTTTGAATAACTTTTAAACGGCTGTATCGATCAATTCCAAAAACTAATCAGCTCTCAACATCCAAACCACGTCGATCACCACCAGTCCGGTCAAAATCGGTTGATTCGTTCGTGAGTTATCGTTGACGAAAGAAAACCCAAAAAAGCGTTTTTTCGGAATAACCTCAAAATTTTTTGTTCTATCAATTGAAACTTAAAGATTCTTCATGAAGCTTCAAAAACTGCGTCTAATGTCACCAACCGCGTGAAAATCGGTTTATTCATTCTAAAGTTATCGCGATTTGAAAATTTAAAAAATAGTGTTTTATCAAACGTCGCGCGAATTGTTTACACGTTATGAGTCAATACTTAGCGGGAAGTTACAGGGATGACCTGCAGGGTCAACCGTTTTCCAAATTTTTGTATGTGACTTTATTACTGGAAAACGATTAAGGTTGTCAAGCAAGGATTTTTATATGATGTAAGATACATGCTGCTGGAACAGAGGAGAGAGGGTATAAGATATAAGGAAAATACTTTGTACCGGTTTATTTGGTTTTTGTGTACAAAGTTGCGGACATCGGTTAGTTTTAGAATGAAATAATGTAGTTACGCTATCAGTCAATTTATTTTATTTAATAGTACATAGTTTAAAATTGTTCATTCATTCATAACAATACAAATTATTTTATGCTCAATAGTTTAATTTATAAAATTTGTTTTACATTATATTATTGCAATACACAATTGTTGCTTCCCCGCCTTCATATCATTGTGCATTGTGTGTTCATCATGTCCAATGTAAATGCCTGGAAAAATATTTTTATTAGTTTCAATTCAAATTATTACTATTTCGTTTTTTTTTTTGTGTGTAGATGAATATTAAATGTTTTACAAAAAGCAGCGATAAATTAAATTATTTTTTGGGAATGCGTGTGTATGCACAATTTCTCATTTTAACCATTAATTGTAGCAAATCGCCTGCCTGTACTCGTGGCTTTACTGACAAAAGTTTTTCAGTATTTGGAGGTATTTTTTTGCTTCTATTTTTAAAGAAAAGTAAAAACATATGTCAATCAAGTGTCTCTGCGAACTTTAAAAGGATTCTCTAAGGAAAAATCCAACACTTTATCCTTCCCGCTTATACAACAATTCCTTTTCATAAACAGGTCTATTTGTTGTTATATTTTCTAAAGAACATGTATTATTTTTTGTTGCAATATAATAATTACTTGTTTAAACTGTTAGTACACGTTTAGTATTTATGAGAAAATTCATAATTTAACTTTGTGGCGTCTTTAAAAGTTGTATAATATTCAAAGTTAACAAAGAAAAGCCAGTGAAGATTTAATTTAACATTTATTTTATTGGTTAGAATTTAGTCGATTAATTTCTATAGCGACAATGTAAGTTGCATTTATGTGGTCTTAAAACACATATTGTTATGAGAGATAAGACGATATATATCTAACATCATTTATATTTTATACATGGAGGTACTAACTATTGAAATAGATGGTTTTACTATTGTCATTGGTTTACACTATATGTACCTCCTGGTGGGAATTATATAAACTACTATAACAACCATGGCTTATACCATTGAACCCGCTTATATAAAGCTACAATCAAGGCCCAAAGCTTCAATTTTAGAGTATAAATAACTGGAATATCCAAAAATTGCGGCAAAGTAACTTAGGAGCCTTTTGTGTTACGAAATACACCTTAAAACCTTGATAAAATCCTAATTGCGAGAAACGTCTAGTGCGTTGCGACTTAAAAGGCTTGATCGTTTCGTTTCAGTTACATACTCGTAGAGCAGTTGCGTTTTAATTAATCTCATCTGAACGTTTTTCTACTGGAAGGTAACGATGTATATAAGGATTGTTTCTTCTTTCAGAACCCCTAAATAAACTCATTCACTAAGTTAAGTTATCTTTCCAAGATAAGGTTAGGTTTGGGTGGAATGGCTGTCCTAAGATTGCTGTCCTCAGGTGCTAGACCATAGGATCCGTTGTGATATTTCGGTATACCCGGCCCATTCGGTATACCCTTTATATGACCCATACCCGGCCTTTACTCCGTGAACCATGTAAAGCTGTTTAACAACAGCAAGAGTTATTTGAAGTCAACGGACTTCAAGTCGGGGAAGTCATCAAGGAACAGCTGACTCAAGTAAGTTCATCTCCTCATGGCAAAAGCTGGACAATGACAGATAATGATACATCGTTTCCTCTTCCGCCTCAGTATGACTGCTCCTGAAATAATCATGGTCCGGTAATAGCATCAACATGCCCGGATAAAATAACCGCAAAGATGTCTGTGTTGCACTCTGTCTTGCAGTCTAAGTCCTTCCATCTTAGACTTCTTTTCTTAAGCTTTCCTCCTTCAGGAGCAAGTTATATGTCTCCCGGATGCCTATTAATGCTAGTGTTCGACAGCCTTGTACCCGTATATCATTCCAAAGTATGTCATAAATTTTAAATGCCCTGCTAGAAATAATAAATCCTTTGTATTTATTTCAGGATTTATGTGTAAACAAAAGAGAATTACCATAATTTCGGATACATATTATTTTATAATTTGATAAAGTTCGCTACTAGGTACTGCCTACAATGACTAATTTAACCTAAAATTAAGTATATGACATAGATATTCTCATAATTACATTACAAGGTACAATTTATCGGGAACAGTTTTTGCTCTGCAGGCGACAGAAATTTAGATAAATATCTGTATTCAACTTTTCGGTCATTTTAACATATTTTAAACAATAATTTTGTTTTGTTAGTTTAAGCTTTAAATATCAATGAAGGAAGGGTTTCATTTGATATTATTAGCAAAAAAACTTTGCAAGAATATTTAATGGAGTAGAAGTAGGAAATTTAGAAAGTTTGATAGCTTAAGGGAATACAAAATTTAGTGTTTCTTGTTTAGTAAAATATACACATAAAAGTAAAATTAATATATTTATTAAGTATGCACTCTACAAAGAAAAAAAATCCTTGAACACCATGAGTGTTTAATTAATGTCAGGCTCTTACTTACTCTTGTAGAAAAGTAGAAAAAGGCCAAATATGAAACGTTCCTATTTAGAATGGTGTTCCTAAACACTTTTTGTTTTAATGATTTAAGAAAAGGGAAGAATCAACTCAAAACAATTTCAGGTTAGTCAGTAAAATTTTATATCTGTAAATACTTGGAGCTTGATAAGGCCTATTCATGGTTGTTCTGCGAAAATAGATAGAGATTTTGTTTCAAAATTTTCCAAATATTTTTGGAACTTTGTTCTTTATTGCACGATATTTGTTTCTTGGGAAACCAAAAAAACTGCAACAAACACCAAAAACCGACATCTAGGTTACCTAGGAAAATAAAACTTTTGAAATAGAAAGAATATTCTCAGAAAAGTGGTGAATCAAGTCCAAAATATTTTTAGATTGTTCTGTTATCTTACATCTGCACATACTTGACGCCGGATTTTTCCCGGTGCATCGTTGCACATGTATAAAATAATGAAACTGATAAAATACTTGGTTTATACCAGTGCAGCATGTATAAAACTTTACGGTACCTGCAGGCATTATCAATTTTTTTGATCAAATATAAAAGAAAGGAATGCAGATGCACGATTTTTACCAATATGAGGGATTGTGTATTTTGTAACAGTTGAATTAATCTAATTTTTGTTTTATTTTAATTTCGGTTAATTGCTTTAAAAGTTACGATGCGATGATGATAGTATACTGTTGTAGTACTTTCAGTTTAATCTAAGGATAAAGCTTTTAATTGAAACTTTTACGAGATGAATTAGTACTGAATGTTAGTGCTTTCCCTATGATTATACGAACACGAAATTGGTTAAATTAGGTCCAAATGTGTCTTAATTTCTTATCTCGATTGTGAGTGGTTGGAACAGACAAACATTTTCAATATTCGTCTATATGCATGTATGTGTGAGTAAATGAAGTATATATGCACAATATAAAACAGCCAGCCATACACACATACACACCAACGATGAAATGAAATGAAGCAAATGGTTTGTTCCATTCAAACGCCTCTAGAGACATCACTTGTGTAAATTTACAAACAATTCTACAACCAAGCATCCAACCACATCAACCCCCTTAACATTATCTACCATATATTATATACAGAGAAGTCTATATGACTGTTTTACAATAAAGTAGTCTCATATAATCTACTATAGTTTTGCAGTTGCGAACTTAATACAAATAGTAATAATTATATGGCACATATAGCAGTCAATATTAAGCTGATGATGCATATGCTACTTAAAGTGGATTAAGAGCCAATCTATCACTGGTTTCAAACTGTAGCCATTTGGATAATCGAAATATTTTAATATAAGTATTCATTTCAAGATTTTAGACATTCCATTCAAGTGTCCAAACATTTCAACAGTCCAAACATTTCAACAGTCCATATATTTTAAAATGTAATATATTAAACTAAATAAAAACTCGAAGTCTAATAGGGTATTCCACTATTTTTGAAGAAGTACTTCAAAATGTTGATTTTGCTAATAAAAAGCCACCAAAAAGGTTATAAGTCATGTGATAAAAATCTGTTGTTTAAACTTGAACCAACCTGCAAAATCTCATTTTGATTACGTTTTCAGTAAGTTTTACGCTTCGCCTTGTGTGTATTAAAATTAATGGCGATGATTTCGAATGAAATACTATTAAAAATTTATTTCTATAGCGTAAGCTTTATTATACTTACAGATCGAAACGCAAAGAAAACATATTATTAGCACATAAGTAAATTTTTCATTGAGCAAATGTATTCTTGTCCTTACATTTAGTAAAACTATTGTCATTAGTATGATATGCTCGTAAGAAATAATATATACGGGTCACAAAGTTTTCAAATATTATTATTTATATCGGATATTTTTTAATTAGAAATTGACTTAGAAGAAACGTGAAAACTAGAATCAGTATTAAAGATTTTAAAGTTTAATAGGATATTCGATTAGTTTTGGAAGAATTCATTCGAAAATAAATTAAAAACTTAAAACTAAGAAACAGAAATCATTTGAACAGAAAATAAAGAAATCTTTGATAAATTTCTTTTTGAGTGCCTATGATTCATGAAGACTATAGCCATTTCTAACTCCTGTATATTGGCGTTTTTTTTCATATATACATAACATTTTCGTACATAAAAACCTACAAATTTTTGTACTAATATTATCATAATAGAGAGTGAAATAGTTTTACATCATCGTGCAAGTTTTCACCTGCCTGTTGCCAGATTCCGTGTCTCACACATTATTACATTGGTCTACTTCTGTGATTGCTCTTCAATTTGAAACGATATCTCATCATTGCATCGGAAGGCCATATCAAATAATCATAGTATACTTCTAAACTTACAAACAAAATATAGGTATACTTCTAAACTTACAAACAAAATATAGACTGTGGCAAAAGTGGATATACCGTTATAAAAATAATTGAATTTTTATAATTAGTCGTTGATTTGTCGCCTTTCCTTGGGTCTATTGTTTATAGAAATAATTTAACTTACCTGTACCAACAGAAAAAACATTATTTTTTATCAACTTCACAAAAAAATTGTATATAGTCTGATCATCATAAAATTCCGCAGGATCATGACCAGATGGTTTAGTTGCAAAATCACTGATGCCATCAAATTGTCAATATGAAAATCATATACAGGCTTAAATCTTAATAAAACACCAGTAATCTATGGAAGAACTATTTCATTAAAAGAGGGGGCTATGAATGATATTCAAGTTTATTCATACATTTGAACCTTATTGTTGTAAATTACTACAGTTTCTTAATATCTATCAGTTGTTTCATCGCCTGCTAAATCTCAATTTAAGCTTTTTATCGTATTGTTATATTTAAAATTCGCAATGATTTTCCCAATAATAGGTTAGGTTAGAGTGGCTGTCCTGAGGTGGGACACACTTAGACCATAGGGTCCGTTGTGATTTAGAAAAAAGGTTAGCCCATCCCCGGCCACTACTCCATGAACCATTTGTTGTCTCCATGAACCATGAGATGTTTAAGAACAGCAGGAGAGCTTTGACGTCGACGAACTCCAGGTCGGAGAGGTCGTCAAAGAGAGGCTGGCTCAATTAAGTCCATCTCCTCATGACAAGAGCTAGGCAGTGACAGAGAAGATGAGACATTGTCTCCTCCTACAAACCGCTGTGACAGCTCCCGCAGTAGTCGTGATACACTGCCAGGCCCAGGCGTTCAATGAATCCCAATAATGGTAAAGAAACAAATTTTTTATAACTGTACAGTGTACACCCATGCGCGTATAACTCTCCGAAAATTTGAGCCATCAAAAATTTAAGGTAACAGATGTATTGGAGCTCCAAGCCTTTTTACATGATATTGAAAGTATTTTTCCTTCCATATCTCTGTAGTACTATAAATACAATATCTAAGTAAAATTTATATGAACAATCTATTGCAAAATATATACATATATATTCATACACCAATGATAGTAATAATAATTGTATCTACTAAATAACAGTTGAACATTAGTTAAAGTAAAGTACCTATCAGTATAACTACTGTTTTATACCTGGTAGGTTATAGACTGTGAGCTCATAACGAAACAAAATTTTCATAATTCTTTTGATCTGCTTTTTTGAGAATTGGTAAACGAGTATAAGTTTGATAATATTGAAAATAGAGTTTTTAACCGTAGAACGTATGTCGAGTTTTTAGTAATCGAGTTTTTCGATTTCCGTGTTTTTTAAATAACCATTTTTTCTGGCAAATATTTTATTGACGATAGTTTTAAGTAACACGATATGTGAAAAAATTGGCAGACAATTTGCAATCGACAATCCATTTTTCATGTTTTCGAATTTATATATCATGTTGTGAAGCTAAATATATATTTTAACGTACACGCTAGACAAAAAAAAACCGTAGAAAAAGTAGATTTCCATAAATTCAACAAACAA
The DNA here is from genome assembly GCF_905475395.1 of Chrysoperla carnea. Taxonomy (NCBI): domain Eukaryota; kingdom Metazoa; phylum Arthropoda; class Insecta; order Neuroptera; family Chrysopidae; genus Chrysoperla; species Chrysoperla carnea. The sequence continues at coordinate 37,292,465 of NC_058339.1, forward strand.
GCTCTGGTTAAACATTAATTTTTGTCATCAATAAAATTACCTTGAGCAATCTTCTAAAAGAATGATAATAATTTCTCTTCATTATTATATGAACTCACTGATCATGTGCCAGATATCCGTATCGGCATCTGTGGATATCCGCCATGAATAAAAGATGTGTTTACGTATAGGTTTTTTTATATGCGGATCGTATACCGATCTTTTATACTTTTATGGCCAATATAAACAATTAAAAATAATATTTATAAGAATTTACAATAATTAGAGCATTTTAAATTCATCGAATACATGAATCATTAAATATTCTTGACGTGTCCTAGCTCACTTTTATTTTTTCGATAGTTAGTAGATAGATAATTTATGTGCCTTATGTTCACATCACTAATATCGTCACATGTATCTTCACTGCACATGCAACACCTATATGTACCTATATAAAATAATTAATTAGAATTTGAATTAACATACTATATGTAGTAAATACATTTGAAATTCGACAATAATAATTATGTTTTGCATTTTATGATCTTACATTAATTATACCATGTATATATGAAATATAAATAGTATATTAAGTTTAGTCCCAAGTTTGTAGCGCTTAAAAATAATGATGCTAGGAAAAAAATTTTGTCTTAGGTGTTCATAGAATCACCTAATTAGTCCATTTCCGGTTGTCCGTCCGTCCGCCCGTTTGTGGACACGATAACTCAAAAACGAAAAAAGATATCGAGCTGAAATTTTTACAGCGTACTCAGGACGTAAAAAGTGAGGTCAAGTTCGTAAATGAGCATCATAGGTCAATTGGGTCTTGGGTCCGTAGAACCCATCTTTTAAACCGTTCGAGATAGAACAAAAGTTTAAATGTAAAAAATGTTCCTTATCGAAATTAAACAACTTTTGTTTGTACTATTTTTTCGTAAACATCACTGTTTACCCGTGAGGGCGCCAATTAGGCGGAAATTTTATAATATGTACTACACTTGATTATCAGTTATGTATGTGTGACATGTTTGTATGTGTCATGTGATAAAGAAATCAACACTGACTATGCATGGTATTTCAACAATTAACTCAGTCAATTGTTTGTTTTCATTTGTTTTATTTTCGTTTAAAGTTTAATTTAATATTTTAAAAAGTTTGTACTCATGGCTTCATTAATATTCTTTCGTTTCACATGAAGCTAACAAAGAACATGAAAAAATTTTTTACCTATCTTATAGAATAAAAAACATCTTTAAATTGAGATTATATTAGTTAGCAGTTAAAGAAAAAATGATTCGGAAGGAAGCTGTATGGAGGCCTTAAATCCGATTTTGTGTATTCGCGAAAGTAACGCTTTAGCCGCCGTCTTAGAAAATAACTTTTTTTGCATTTTGACTCATATCTTGCGTTCTATTTATTAATTTTTTTTATTTTTTGTTACAGGTAATTAATTATTCTTCAAAAAAAAAAAAGATATACGATTTTACTGCTTGATACAGGTAAATAATATTAACTACATTCGAATATTTTAATACATTTCAGAGTATACCGTGGAGATACAAATCGGAGTATAAGAGTCATTATATAGTAGCTTTTTTATTGGCGGAATAACTTAGATTTAGTCTTTAACAATACTATAAGTTGATTTTGGACTTTGGTTGTCTATACTCTCGGGTGAATATTTGGTCTGACAAACATTCTGTGTTTAAATTATTTCCTTTATTTGAACTATGGATCTCGATATCTCAAAAGTTCAGGAATTTTAGAGATTTGTGTCCATAATTTCTGTTATTCTCAGAATAGTTCTTGAATATTTGGTCGAATGCTTGGTGGATCTTTTTTTAAACATTCGTATGTACCCAAATTTAGTTGGATATCTTTCAAATAATGAATACATATTGTTTCAATTTCCCAAACTATCTCAAACAATGTAAAGAAACCGTTAGAGTTATTGCCTTGATCCAAAAGTAATCACAAAAGATAATTTAGTAAATCTTTGAAATGTTCACTTTACACACGACGTTAATTTTAATCAATTTTTAACCAACTTCAAACAAAAAACTTCGGTTTTTTTTTGGCACTATTCAGAAATAACGATGAAACAAGCATAAACAAATGATAAAAACTTCCTCTAGATATTTAATAAATGTTATTCAGAATCTCTAGAGTTGATCACGAACAAATTAATAATTCTTAACGATATTTCGACAATCAATGAAATTAAATCAAAATCAAATATTGATACCAACTGTTAGCTTGAGCAAACAAGTGTTTTCTTTTTTGTGAGATAGAAAAACCAATTCACTAATGTAATAATATTTTTCGTACAATTAAATTAATCCTCCTTTTTCGTTCTTTCTTCAGGATAGTAGCAAAAGTAATTTTCTATTCATTGTTCGAATTCCATAGTATTTTATTTCGTTTTCACTAAGTGAGAAAATTCATCAATATTAAAAAAGGATTTTTTATTTCATTATTTTCCAACGATTTTTTTTAAGGTAACATTCTTTCTTTTGAAAATAGTAGAAAAAGTTCTCTGTGGAAATTGAAAAATATATTTTATTTCAAAGTAAAAATACGTTTTTGTGCCTTATAAAGCTTTATATAAAATGTAATAGAGTATTAATTGGGAAATCCTGCAAGGATTTTTTTCAATGATTTATTGTGTATTTACAAGGCTTTTAAAAATAACAGTTACAACTTACCTATAACTTAATCGCCCTATTAGCTCAGTTGGTTAAGGCGTAATTAATTCCGTCCGCGGTATGCTTAGGGTAGCGGGTAGGACAATTTGTTTTGGAATTCGATGAAACTCAGTAGTTGGAGTAATTTTGACCCAAAAAGTATAAAAATCGGGTTAATATAATGATTGAATGCAGAGTTACTGAGATATCGCTAAATTTGGATCGATATATTAGTCCGTATCTCAAAAACCATTCGATCAGTCAACAAATGCACCCGTTTTTTGTACTTTTTGGGCCAAAATTACCTTATATACTAAGTTTTATCCAAATTGGAGACAAAAAAAATTTTTCGATTTTTGCAATTTTTTTAAGGGGCACCCCTTTGAAAAAATCGAGAAAAACGCAAAAAAACAATTTGTTTTGGAATTCGATGAAACTCGGTAGTTGGGGTAATTTTGACCCAAAAAGTATAAAAATCAGGTTAATTTAATGATTGGATGCAGAATTTTTGAGATATCGCAATATTTGAATCGATTTTAGTCCGTATCTCAAAAACCATTCGACCAGTCAACAAATGCACCCGATTTTTGTACTTTTTGGGTCAAAATTACCTTATATACTGAGTTTTGTCGAAATTGGAGACAAAAAAAATTTTTCGATTTTTTACAATTTTTTTAAGGGGTACCCCTTTGAAAAAATCGAGAAAAACGTAAAAAAATCTTGTTTTAGAATTTAATGAAACTCGGTGGATAGGGTATATTTAATCCACAAAGTATTCGAAACTGTAATTGGTAAAACAGCAAAATATTATGTCATTCAACAAAACCATAGCGGGTTAACATTTCGGTAGTGAGCAACTGAGATTTACTTTCAATTTTACATTTTTCACTTCATTCACCAGACACTAAATTTGTACAAACTTTTACATAACACAGTAATTCCTACAAACTATGTTGGTATTAAAAACTTATTGCACAAAATTTTCAAATCGTAAAATAAAATAAATCCTTATAAACATTTTAGAACCATATATTATATAGTTTGCCCATCAATTTGCTGCCATTTTTGTTTTTTTAAAAATACATAGAATAACAAAAAAAAACCCTAAATTTTTATTTGGTGTAAAAAAAGTTTTTCCATTTTATGACAATTTCATGACTTGAAAATAAATGTAAACAAATCAAAAGTATTTGGATACCATTTTACAAGTGTTTTTTTTTTCGGTTTACATTGATCCTTTCCATAAAATTTACGTTCAAAGTGGCAGTAATAAAACGGAAAATTTAGTGCTATCTAATAAATAAATAAAAAAAAATTTACTTAAATCGATAAAGTGTTAAATTTTTATGTGATTACTTTAATACAGGGGATAGATATCAAATATCAGTAAAAAAATTTCTAATTTTGGTCAAGGTATCTATACTTCTCAATATATTTGCAAAATAAAGTCACATTATTAATGTACTCATCAGATAATAATAGTAATAACATTTAGAATGTTTTAACTGTTCTTTGTTAATCATGTCCGCTTATCACCAAGCTAAATGTTTAACCTAAAAAAAACACAGTTTTCTAAATTTATTTATTACTCCATAATTTTACACGAAGATTTTTTGTCTTAAGCTTTCGAAATTTGGGTATTTTTCAATTAAAATTTTCTGTCAATAAAACAAATAGTTTTTACGTAGCTTTCACTGTTGAGTATACAAAAACGATAAACATAAGAAATTTCTGTTAACTTTTGAATTATGAAACATATTTACCTTTATTAAACTGCTGAAGGTACGTGTAGTAATCGTAAGTTTAGCGAATTTTGTTGATAGAAAGAATTGTAGCTTTTGAAACTGTACAGGCTACATTGAAGGGTTTGATTGCTGGTCAGGCCCACTCTCAAGGCCTTATTTTCTAGAGTAGTGGACAATAAAGACCCTGTATATAAACATAAATAATTATTTTTTTCGTCTATTTTAAAATTGTCAACCTTGCCCGAATAAGCCGGTCACAGCGAGCCCACCGCTACCTGGGAATGCCTTAGTCTGGTGACTATAAAACAGCTACAGAGGACATACTAAGATTTGCAAACTGGCCAGGTGGATGGTGGATTTTGTACCAAGCTACAGACTGCGATCATTTACCTAAGCTTATTCACGACGGGGCCAAGTGACTAAAATACCTGCCTTGAAAGAAAATTACATTAACTTCTGCCCGAAAAGCTCTTTATTTTAAAGTAGTAAAAGAATACAATTTTATGAATACCAGATTTGTTGATGACCTTTTGTTTTTTCGAAGTAATATCTTATCATTTTAAAGGTATATTTATACGAAGGCTTTTATTATTTGATATCCTTTATTTTCATTTCTTTCTTTTCCAAGTAAAAGCGTAATATTTAGCAGAATATATTTCGAAAAAAATAAGTAAATAAATAAAACATAAAAATTCTAGGAATATGCTCCTTCGAACGTTGGAAAACGCGTAAAGCATTTCACTTGTTTTCATTTTTTATATATATTACCGCTTTTTTCATATTCAGTGGAGATGAAAGAAGGGAGATTATTTTGGAAAAAAATGTTAAAATGTTTTATATTTTTATAGAATAACTGTTGTACATTTTATAACATATCGAAAAAAAGAGAGAAAACAATGGTAGCCAAGTTTTAAATGAACACGAAAAAAAAACGGTAGCAGCATTGACCTCATTTTCGCTGGTGTATTATCGTATTTTTCTATTTTTCATAAAGTATATTACGTATCTGTACACTTATACAGAGAGTTCGCCAGTGATAACTTGCATTTCTGAAAGATTCCAAGTTTGCAGGTTTTATGAGGCAATTATTATAATTTCTTTTGCACAAAAATAGATATCGTTTCCCTTTTTCGAAATTGAAATAAATGTAAGGAATGAATAGTTTAGAATGTTAACTTTTCGCATAAGAGTGTCGTATAATACCTCAGTTGTCTGTTAAAGGAGTGCAAATACGATATTTCTGACAGCATTAGAAAACAAATAGATTATTAGTCGTTCTACAACCGCCCCATTTTAAAGATAGCAAATACCGACATTTTTAATTCTAAAGAACACTCTGGTACCTGCATTACTGAATTGAAATGTCGAGGTTTTAAGTCATATCTTTCTAGTCAATTCCATTTGTTTGTTACTTAAGATTTCGTAATTTTGTTGAATGTTCGTCTGAGGAGAAACAACTGGATCTCAGTTCAGCTTGATAACGTTGAATCATAAGTTATCCCCAGTATCTTTAAACCCTACACCACTACCAGCGTGTAATCGTTTTGGAGTTATTTCAACAAATATCTATTTCAGATAGATTTAATGGAAGGAAGACTTTAAATTTATAAAAACGATACTTTGAACTCAGTGTTACTCTTACTTTTTTTAACTCTATATAAAATTTGAATTTATTTTATCACATCATTCTTACCTCAATAGTTTACAAACGCTTTGTACTATGTATTGTAAAATCCACATATTGTTTGGATTAAATTCTAAATCAGCGACTTATAAAATCTGTAAGCCGAATAGCATCATAAATATAGATTGTGTTAGTAACTTTAACCTGTAAGTTAAGCTATTTTTATTTTATAAAACTTTTAACGTAACTACAGTTTCATACTAGAATTTTTCTTCAGAATAGTTATTTCGTATATAATACCAAGAGTATAAAGTGATTAGAAAACAACTATAACGTACAATAAAATACAATAATTAATGACAAAAACGTTTCTTATCGATTTAAACGCACACTAATTTAAACCCAAGTCGATGTATTTTTTAAATGAAAAATAAGCAACTGTTATCGAATGTATTATTAAATCTAATCTATATTTCTGAATCGTAGCTCATAATGGAGCTAAAACACAATCATTTTTATTTTCTTCATCCTTTTGGAGGATTAACAGTAAGTTTAATAATAAATTAAAGATATTTAAACATCCAGAATATTGTTTTTTTATCAATTTATTTTTCAAAGCCTATTTTGTTCCTGATAGACCTACTCATTTTTGCTAAATATTTTGGAAATCTACCACCATCTACTACATTTCTCTCGATCATTTTTGGTGTTTACCAATAAATAAAATAAAGCATAGATAACAAACATAACGTAGCAAAATTAATATAAAAGATAAGAATAGACAGACAACCTGATTTCGAAAGAGCTATAACTTTTTGTTGCTTTTTTTTTTCTAAAACAATCCTTCATTTGATTTAAAAAAATATCTTTAGTTGACTTACGACTTGTATGGTATATAGATTTAAGAAGATGGCAGTTACATTAAATATTTGTGTGTAGGAAAAAGCTGTTTTAGATGGTGTGTCTAAACCAAACTCTTATATGCGTCACAGATGTTACATACAATGGTATCATAAAGGGTATGATTTATTTTGTGAATGAACTTCGAAAGGTTTGCAGAATTGTCTTCTTTTTAACCACCGAACTAAAAAAAGGGTGATATAATTTTGACCGCTATGTGTGTATGTCTGTGTCTTCGTCTGTCTGTGGCATCGTAGCGCCTGAACGGATGAACCGATTATAATTTTTTTTATTTCGTTTGAAAGGTAATTTAACGGAGACTGCTATGTTTCAAGTGCAAGCTTAGGTTTCTATACCCGAAAAAACGAAAAAATTGGCAATGATCTTCAAAATCGATTCAGTTAGGAAAAAGCATGACATATAAATAATTACTATGGAAATGAATGGTCAAATAAACCTGGTTAAGTTCATTTCGAAAAGTGAAATGGTAAAATAATTACGTATTTTAAAACAATAATTCAAAAGAACAAAGTCAACTAAAATATTTCAATTTCAATTAAAATATTGCCAAAAATTTGTCCCAAAAATGATAGCTCTCTTAGTATCCTTTTGATTTCATCTGATATCCTTGACCATCACTTTGATATTGGTTTAAGAAAGAGTGTTATAAGTTTAAAGTGTTTGTCTGTGCGTCTGTGTGTTTCTCAGTGTCATCGAAGCCCCATAACGGTCGAACCGACTTGATTGAGAATATTTCATAGCTAAGTTTCCAAAAATGATTATAACAAACTTTTCGATCACCTTCTATGTTGTAATAATATGTAACATAGTATTATTATAGCCGAGACACATTCGTACATAAAATTGCAACAAACTATCACGAAAGTTCTATCTTTAATGTAATGGTCTTGTAATTCTTCTAAAGCTTGTGTTATAAACTAGGTAATGTTGTCATTTTATATAAACACACCACTGGACCCTCATATGAGCAGATGTCCATTAAGTTAGCATTACTATTTGTTAAGCATTATTTTAGTGCCATGCATCGACCTGTCAATATTATAAATGCATCGATCTGTCAACATTTTAAGTCAACCCACGGACTACTACATTTCGAGTTTTGTGGCCATAAATGTAAGATAAATTTTTATAAATTAGATATATATGCAACGGGTTAAAAAAACTATTAAAAATAATGAAAAGGCAACAGAAACACAATGTTCTTAAGCGGTCTCCCCATCCAACTGTAAGCTGTGTCCAATGTTGCTTAACTTCAGAGATTGATTATGAATTGGTCTATCAACCGTACTAGAATTATTACGCTATACTATGCAACTATTATAATAAAACCGCTCTACGCGGGCGAAGATGTTTTCATTTCGCATAAGTGCATATCTTTTTGGTAGATATATATTCGCCATTGCACTAAATATGATTCAGATACCAGTTAACGCAAAAGTTAGTGTATATATCTTATAAGTTTTTTTAAATATTATTCACATATAAAAGTATAATTTTGTCTCATTTTAGTAGGTACTAAATCAAACAGTAAAATTTACAAGGTGTTTCAGATATCTTCAGATAGAACACATCGAATTTATATTCGAAAGTTTCTTTGAAGCTCTTCATTTCCCTTTCACAGGCGGCGCTCGTGTTCTAAAATTAATAATCGATCTGTTTCCCTTTCACAGATAGCGCTTGTGTACTTAAATTAACTAATAGTTCTATTTCTCATTCAGGCATAGCATTTTATTGCCATCCTGCATAATCAATCATAAATATTTATAATTTATATTTTTGTTTTAATATTCCATTTATGTCGTGGGACCTACGACCCATATATTTTTAGTATGGAAATAGAATGTAAAATTGATTGTGTTCTTCTGTCTTTAAATATCTGGGATACCCTTTGTATTTCAACGCCTTTTTATACTAATTCTAGATCCAAAATAAGTGAAACAAACAATTGACTTGAGTTAGTTGTTGAAATACAATGTATAGGCAGTATTGTTTACTTTGTCACATTACACATACATACATGTCACACATATATTAATGATATTCCCAAAAATAATGCATACTATACAATTTGCGCATAATATGCGCTCTCACGGGTAAACAGTGATGTTTACGAAAAAATGTTTCAAACAAAAGTTGTTTATTTTTTATAAGGAATTAAAAATTTCAGCTTATATCTCTCTTCGTTTTTGAGTTATCGTGATGACATCCGGCAGACCGGAAATGGACTACTTAGGTGATTTATGATCACCTATACCAAAATTTTGTTCGTAGCATCAATATTTTTAAGCGTTACAAACTTGGGACAAAACTTAGTATACCTTACATATTACATATAGGTATGCATGGTATAATAAGAGCATCAGTGATAAGGCATTATTTTACGCCAACTTGTATATAAACTTTCATGTCACATGAATCTTGCTCGCTACGGATATACAGTTATTTTTCTAATAATTTAATATTAAATAATACTTTCAAAGTAATACTAACGACATTCATGGGTTTATTTATTTATTTCTATACAATTTTTACTCGGTGTTTGTTTTTCCATTTTCCATTGTGGTATATACAACTCTGGTAAACAGTTTTTATTTATTTATTTATTTTAACTATTTCATTTTTATAATATTAGTTAAAATTTATTATACTTTTTTATAAAAATATCGTAATAAATAATTTTTTGATATGACAATAAATTACAAAATATATGATATGGAAAATCCCTTTTTTCTGGTATACATATTGTATGTTTTCTATTTTAATTATTTTCCTTCTAAGACCACAGTGCTATAGAAATTATTTCCATGTGAAATACAATATGAAATTAAACCTAATGAGAGACTGATACCACTGAGTTTCTTTTCTAGTATTTTTTATTTATGACTGTAAATCTACTATAGAATATGATAATCTGAATGATCTAAACTCCATTTTAATTTGAGGATGTTCGAGCAGGGTCGAAACTTTCAGTTAAAGGCTTGGATGTATTTTAAATACGTTCCAATGACATTCTGACTATTGAAAGGACTTCAAATTGGTCATATAGCAAAGTAAGTGACAGATATTTTGATACTTTCATCCGGATTTAATCGTAGAAAATGATAAAAATAAAAAACCATATCGACCTGATATCGACCTGCTTCATTTACAAAGTACGATCATTTTTAATATAATTTGATGTGTAAAATTTACATTTTTTAAAAATATTTTTAATTTTGATGATGAATTAAGATCTTATTTGACTAAATGTAGGCTTCGATGTTTTGATAATCAGATTTTGATTGATCATCAGAGTTGAAATTTTGGCACAGAAAATTATATACCTTAAGGTAGTACTGTCGGTAATAGACTTTGCATTCAGAATTTAATGAAACTTGGCATAGTTGTCCATTATTATATCATAATTAACCAGTTAAATTTTTAGGGGCTTTCAGAGAACTGAAAAAAACATATTTTAAAGATATTTTAACATTTATCCCTATGGAAAATCCCAGATTTTATTTAATTTCACAAAACTCTGAAGGCCCCTAAAAATTTAACTGGTTAATAATGATATAATAATGGACAACTATGCCAAGTTTCATTAAATTGTAAATGAAAGTCTATTACCGATAGTACTACCTTAATGTACCCTGGTGCTCAAACTTCCTTAAATGTCAATCATTATTATGCTTTTGAATAAAAACTAATAATCAATTTTTTAATTTTATTTCAATTCTTTATCATAACTAATTTTTTTAAACATGCTATGTATACTTGCGTTAAACGCGACACATTTAATAAGACCAATGTAATTTTCTTTTGCAAATAAAAATATTATAATTATTTTGTTATTATCATAATTATACATAAGATATTAAGTGGTTGAAAAATACACATTTTTTAATATGTGTAGTGCCGCCAAATATATCTGATCTAAATAGATAGTGCAACGTTTTTATTGATTGAGTGCAATTATACAATTCAATATAATTTAATTAAAACGAACAAAATTTCAAAATATATTTACAGATAACAATCGTATCATAGGCCTGCCATAGTGTACCATATTCCTGACGAAAAAAGTAAATGAACACAGGCTAATAGTTTAATGTGTGCATCTGTGTGTCTGTTTGTACCTCGTACCTCCTAAACAGTTGCATCGAATTCTTAGCTATTCAAGAAAATTTATTCTGTTTGAAGAGATATCCAGGGAAAAACCACATTCATAAAGACTTGAACATCTCTACCGTCCCTTTTAAGTAGAAAGGGCCTTTTAATTAGGAAATTTGCATGTAAATTCAGGAAATATCTATTGTATGCCTATTGAGGATGCCAATTACCACACAACTTCAGTCTCTTTTTATATCGAAATATAATGTTTTTTACAAGATTTGAACATAAGCATATGTAATTTTAAGAATGTATCGAGATTCCATTCAAACTGGGCTAGAGTTAGTGCCTTGGAAGATTATGTTATTACAAATTAATTATTACGTAACACGATGATTCATGATGAATGAAATGATTATCTTCTAAAAAAAAAAATTAATTGAGGCATAAATAATTCTAAAATGATATTCTGTAACTTAGTTAAACAATTGATTTCAATTTGTATGCTTGACAGATTTTGTAGTGGTTTTGAATAAAATTTTGTGGTTTTAACGACAAATTGATGAAATTAACGATATTGAAGATAAATCGATTTATTCAAGTTATAATAGCTATCTGTATTTATTGAGCACACGACACTCTGGCGTCTAGTTATATATTGAGTTGAATAATTAAATTATTTTCTGTTCATGGTAATAATCTTTTACATCTCTATGATGGAGTTGATCTTTAATACTCAAAGTGTTCCAAATTTTTGGTTACACGCTAGTATCATCTTTAAACCTAAAGAACTTCTTGAGCAACCCGTAATAAATATGTCTGGTAAAATTTTTTAGAGTTACGAAACATTCAAAATACTGAAAGTTCTATATAGATTGACCCGTCGAACAGTGGTGCCATGACTGAACAAAAATAATTTTGAAAAATTTAATTTTGATTGTTTTTTCATCATTCTAACACTCAGGAAAATTCAAACTTTATGAAAATATAAATTTGCTAATTATTTTCATTTGCATTACAGCATGGAAAGTGAAAATGAAAAATCCAAGTGAATTTTTTTTGATTTTTTCCGGAAATTCTCTGTAATTTTCAACGAATTTCCGTCGAAGGAATTGGAGCTTTTACTACGAAGAAAATGGAGCTATTGTACTGATGGAAATTTAAAAAAAATACAAAGTTAATATTTTGAATTTTACTGAAGTCCATGACTTTTATTTGCAGGAATACGCAAAAAAAAATGTTAAAAACGCTAGAAAAGAAGATTAACAAAAGAAAATATTCTCAAAACAGGCATTTTCCTATTTTTACACAAGCGAGGAACTAATAGTGCGTTGTAATGATCGTTAAATTTAAAAACTAATAATTTGAAATTTAAACTAGAATGCATTTCATTAATATGATTCAAATCAGGAAATTAAATGAACTTTACTCCATTTTATATAAATTATATTATTATGTGCATCTAGTATTCGAGTAGAAACTATCATATATCATAAAAATATATCAAATTATACGACAACAAAAACTATACATCCATTCCAAGGTATCGTATCTCTGTTTTTGTGGTTTTTTTTATTACAGTACAAATGTTAAAAACAAAACAAGTATAACAAACAGTTATTAAAAATAATATTTGATGGCAAAAAATTTATTTTTTAACTGAAATTGAATTGAGTATTAAAATTGTAGGTTGATTCCATCAAAAACGGACTATTTTTTATACCATGTATACATGTAATATGCAAGGTATGCTAAGTTTAGTCCCAAGTTTGTAACCTTTAGAAATATTGAGGCTAAGCACAAAATTTTGGTATAGGTGTTCATAGAATCACCTAATAAGTCGATTTCCGCTTGTCTGTCCGTCTGTCTGTCAACACGATAACTCGAAAACAAAAAAAGATATCAAGATGAAATTGTTATAGCGTACTCAGGACGTAAAAAGAGAGGTCGAGTTCTTAAATTATCAATATAGGTCAATTGGGTCTTGGGTCCGTAGGACCCATCTTGTAAACCGTTAGAGATAGAACAAAAGTTTAAATAAAAAAAATGTTTCTTATAAAAAAATAACCAACTTGTGTTTGAAACTTTTTTTCGTAAACATGACTGTTCACCCGTGAGGGCGCAAATTAGGCATAAATTGTATAGTACCTATGTATTATATGGGTATATCAGTTATGTATGTGTCACATGTATGTATGTGTAATGTGATAGAGTAATCAACACTGTCTATGCATGGTATTTCAACAATTAACTCAGTCAATTATTTGTTTTCATTTGTTATATAAATAGAATTGAAATTGAATTGTTATGCACAGCTTCATGAGCGTGCTGAATGAATTCATGTATGTGAATATAAAATAAATTTTTCCATTTCAATAAAAACGAAAAAATTCGTTGCGTAGGAGCTGCGTCAGCTAAACTAATTCCCTGTTTTTTTAGAATATTTATCCTGAAAACCACGCACCTAGAGAAAAAATCACAAAAGTATTTTTTGCTTAGAACTTTGCATACCCCTCATCTCTGTTCATTAACGAACTTGACCTTTCAAATCTGTTCTCCCATTTTCTACCGCATGCCTTTTTAAGAATTAATAATTAACCCTAAAATAAGAAAGATAGAGGAGTTATTGGCAGCTGCATGCTAACATAAGGTAGTGCAAACAAAGTCGAGCTTTAGTAGTTGATGGCATGCAATTCAAAAAACGACATTTCCGTTTTCAAAATGCTTACCGATGTGAAACATTAAAGTCTATCATAAAAACACTCTACAAAAATTAGCATGCGACTCGTATGGCCGAGGGTGGGAAATCTTGGGAAAATGTTGTGATAATGCTGTCATCATCTCCCGGTCTATTAATAGTATTTGGTGTATTCTCGATAAGTTCCTCGATAAGAGTTTTGATAAGCTAATTCGAATCCATATATTAGCTACGAATCTATAACATTTTCCATTTCACAATTACATTGAAAAATAAATGAAAATTAAACAAATCGATCAATGCTCATCCGTGGACAATTTTAGTTGATATATTATTGAAAACCATTTAAAAATCTATTAAAATTTACGGATGTATGATCACTGTTTTTAATGGAATTTTAAAATGATTTTCAAATTGAATTGTATAAACGTTGTATAATGGTAAATATACATTATTTATTTCGTAAATTTAAAACGAAACATTTTCTTTAACCTTTTAAAAAGTTTTTTACGTTATTTGAGGTTTATTTTTATTTTTCTATTTGATTGAACAGGCAAAGATATTCTAAGAAGTAAAGAAAAACATTATTATAAACATGTGAAATTTGCACCTATATTAAGCAAGTTTGGTTGTGAGCGTAGTCATGGTAGGGATGGTAAAATCGATACCAGCGCTTCCAGTGAAAAATTTTGGCGTTAAAGAAGGCTGTTATGTCTAATTTGTAATGTTTTACATGTAAATGTTATAGTAAATGTCAAATTAAAATTATTGAAAAACACTAATTAATTAAGCATTAAAAATTTTGAGAATAAGATATCAAATTGCATAAATATTATTTTTAAATGTAAATTATCTTAATTATTTATTTAAATTTGTGAGACAATAATATTAAATTTTCAATGTTTTCAAGTCATAAATGCAATCTATACAATTATATATGAATCCATACAATTCTATAATTAAAGTAGTGTATCGTTGCCATGGAAACGCATCCAATAAAACTCACACACGGTGAGAATTTATAATTTTTCCACCATTGCCATTTTTTATTCGCAAATAATTCGAGATATTTGTTGTTTCGCTAGTTGACGTAGTTCGATTACTTTTCTTAACAGTTGATATTTCAAGCTTTTTCCATGTGATTTTATTATGATTTTTTTATCGATACGCTATATTTGGGATGTCTATGTTTCTGCAACATATATATCAGAAAAATATTTAACCATGAAGAACTCATAAGAACTCGATTTTTGTACTTATTTGTTCGTTAAAAATTAGTGCAACTTCTTAACTTGTTTATCAAAGGTTTGAATGCGTGACTAAAGTTTTGTGCGAATAGTTTTCAAGATAGTAGGTCCAATGTTGTCAGTTAATTTTAATATGTTGTCCAGTGAATTGCTTGGCAATTTTTAAGGTAGGGCAAATTTTCTACCAAATTTTTATTTCAATTCTATTAATTTCAGAAAATATTGACACTTACTAAACTAGAAGATTACAGCTACGGTGTTTTTAATTTCTTAATGGCATTTAAAGAACAGAAAATACTAATTTTTCACACATCGGAGGAGAATTGCAAAATTTGTGTGTATAATTGCACGTTAAGAAAAGTTTGGTTTGTTCTGTTTTACTCAAATATTTAGCATAATTGAATAGAATGATATTTGCACTTATTTAATTAATATCAACTATAATATTATATAATTAGTGCAGTTTTTTAATAATGTATGTAATTTAATATCAATTATGCAGTCAGTAAATACCAACTATACTATTATTATTATTATTATTATATTATTGTTATTATTATTATTATTATAACATTGTTTACATGTGTACTTAAAATGCTTTTAAACAATTAAATTTATATCATTAAAGATTAAAATAATAATTAAAATTAACATAGGTGTAGGTACAATACAGTACTTATTATTATGATGAGCATGATATTTTTTATACCATGTATACTCACTGTGAGAAAAAATGCCATAGTTAAAACATTCTAAGCGTACTCATCATATGTTATGTTATAATAGTAACACTTAGAATGTTTTAAAACGAGCATTTTTTCTGACATTGAGATATATATGAAATATATTATAGTATATTAAGCTTAGTCCCAAGTTTGTAACGCTTAAAAATATTGATGCTACCAACAAAATTATGGTATACTAGCTGTGAACTACCCGCTTTGCTGGGCAACATTCCCACTTTCACCCCTCCCCCCATATTCCATATCCTTTTCTAGGTTACTATCTATCACCTAACTAAATTTCATCAAAATCCGTTCAGCCGTTTAGGCATGATAGAGCAAAACTCCCAGCAAAAACCATAAAAAAATCACTAACTCAATTCAGTTTTCTGCCTACTTCCTACCCCCTAAGTACGATGACGTGATCATTTTGATCTTATATCCGTTTTTAGGTAACCATCTATTACCTTACTAAATTTCATCAAAATCTGTTCAGCCGTTTAGACGTGAAAGAGCAAAAGTCCCAACAAAAACAACTAAAAATCACTAACTCAATTTAGTTATCTGTCTACTGCCTACCCCCTAAGAACGATGGCGTGATTATTTATAGCCTATGACCATTTCTAGGTTATCATCTATCACCATACCAAATTTCATCAAAATCCGTTCAGCCGTTTAGGCGTGAAAGAGTAACAGACAGACAGACAGACAGACAGACAGAGTTACTTTCGCATTTATAATATTAGTATGGATGTGTTCATAAAATCACCAAATTAATCCATTTATGGTTGTCTGTCTGTCATCACGATTACTCAAAAACGAAAAAAGATATCAAGCTGAAATTTTTATAGCGTGCTTAGGACATAAAAAGTGAGGTCGAATTCATGAGTAACATAGGTCAATTGGGGCTTGGGTCCCAAGGACCCATTTTGTAAACCGTTAGAGATATAACAAAAGTTTAAATGTAAATGTTCCTTATAAAAAAATAAACAACTTTTGTTCGAAACATTTTTTCGTTAATATCACTGTTTACCCATGAGAGCGCAAATTGTATAGTATGTATATTATATGGGAAAATCAGTTATATATGTGTGACATGTATGTATGTGTAATGTGTCAGAGTAATCAACACTGTCTGTATATAGTATTTCAACAATTAACTCAGTCAGTTGTTTATTTTTTTTTTAAATTTTTGTAATTGAACTTAAAAAACTATGTAATTGTACAAACAGATTATTATTTAAATAAAATTATAATTTAAAATATTGTAATAAACATAAAAACAAAAATTAGTTGAAAAATACACTTATAGCCTCTGAAAAACACAACAGTTTTTGTCATTGGATGAACGATTTTACCTGTACTTGAGTTGTTTTATCGAGGCCAACATTTAAAAAAACAAAGTTCATTTTGAAAGCACACAGTTTAATTTAAGTAGTTCGATCTTTTTATTCTGATCTAAAATAACTTATATTTATCAAAAATATAAAATTTAGTGAATACTTCTTTACATATTTTTCACAGTTTGACATTTTTTGGTTATATTTTTTCTGAAAAATATTTCTTGTGGAATTTAATAGTGATATTTTGTACAAATAAGTATTAAACTAATCTTCGTCAAGGTAAGATCCAATAGACAAATTTATATTTTTGAACATTGTACATTGGACAATTAAAACAATTATATAGAAATATATTATTTAAAAACTGTTTCTGCAATATTTACACCGTACCGTGACGGTAAGGTATTCATTCAATACTTGTAGTCTAATGTAAATATATTAAGTGAAGTATTTACCTACATAAACAAATACTTAAAAATATGAATATTTAAAAAATGTTTTTCATTTTCATTTTCAATATTTTATTTTATTATTTTAAATTTATAGTAGGTATATATAATACAGTGAAACCAAAAAGTTAAATTATGCTTTTTCTCTCTTTAGTCTAAGAAATTAAGGTCGACCTTCACCCATTTTTAGTTCATTACACCCAGATTTTATGAAAAATTAAATGAATGACCGCTTGTAAACCAGGCAACTCAGTTGTTTTCTAGAAATCCGACCTTATGCTGCTGGAAGGCACAATCACATTTTTACTTTTTTTATTTAGGTTATTTACTGGATATTATTCGGCCCGAAATTTTTCTTTATCCAGATTTTCATTTTAACCCCTTTTAGCTGACCTTTTTCATTTATGATTTTTTAAAAAGGCTAGTTCCGAAAAATTCAATTTTAACTCTTGGCAACTTCTTAATTCTAAACATCTCAAAAACAGTCGGGCTAATTACTTAGTGTAGACGAAACAAAAGTCTTATCTTTTCAATAAATATCTTAACTTACCAGACACTGCAACTAAAATATTCAGTAAATTATCGGTAATTGCATATTGTTTTATCGAATTAGTCATTTGAGATTATAAAAAAAAAATTAAACAACGATAACTAGAATTTTTTGTTCAATGGTATCGTATGAATGTATTAAACTTATCACAATTGCAATTATTTTCAATTTTAATGATAGAGTTGGCGATGATAAAAGTATACATAACTAATTAAACAGCGAGACATTTAGAATATAAAAGATCACCGGATAAAAACCAAATGTATATATATTGAATACCTATCCCGAAGGAAAATTTTACACAAATACGTCCCTGTATACTCACAAAAGTTAGTTTATATTACATTATAATATTTAATCGAATGTAATTTTAAATATAATACTTGTATAACTAACTTAAATAACAAAAAATTACAGTAAAACCTCGTTTAATTGGTAGATCTTAGTATATAGACTCAAATATGGAAATTGACTGATAGATAGATATATTATTCCAATTTTCTCATCCGAATTCCGTCTTCAAAATGGAAGAAGCCTATCAATTCGATTGTTTTAATAGAAGCTTCTTAAATACTTTTTAATGAACTTCTATTTAAATATACTATTTAAATTCATTTTTGGATAGTTTAATCAGAATGGTTCTTTCAGTTAAACAAAAATGCATGCGGCCATTTAAAAATCTTAAGTATTTATTTATACATATCTATTTAAATTCACAAAATTGTATCTAAAATTTTGTTTTATCCCCCGACGCAAAAAGAGGGGTGTAAGTTTCACCAATATGTGTATTCTTAGGGTACGTTTGGTTAGGTTATATTGACTGTCCACGAGGGACACACATAGACCATAGGGCCCGTTGTGATGCCATATATGTGTTTTACCACCTTTCCGCTGATAAGTCATTCATCAGCGCCTCAATTATTTTCAGAGATTGAGTGCACCTCGTTCACGCACATACCTTGCACTACACCAACCCATTACACTATATTAAGAATTTTCGTAGCTATGTTTCAGAAAAATCGGTTCGGCTTAGAGATAGCTGCAGGGAAAAAACCATATTTTTCGGATTTTTTAAATTTCACTTGTACCTATTTTAAAATATATTCCCGAGATAATATTCCCGAGACGATAACTTATATTTATAAGTTATCGTCTTTTCCTACTAATTCGTAAAATCTTATCCCTTTAAATATCAGTGGAGAAAATGCTTATTAATATTAAAATGCATTCAAAAATTGTTTATTATTTATCTTTAACCTCATGGAGACATCTATTCACAATGCTTAACACAACAAAGTATGAAATACTCCCATATTTTCCCATTCTTTAATACTTTTTGTACGACTTATCCAGATTCTACTGTAAGTACTTATGAATGAATATACATTTTTCATTAATAATTTTATTTTCAAACTTGTAGTTGATAAATAAAGAAACCTAAGCTAACCAGAGAAGTAAATAATGTAACGGTTTTTAATTACATAAATAAACATAATCTAAAAACATTGAAATGTTACTTATTCATATGCTCTTGCTACCATTCGTAGCATATTGCTTCTGAACAATTATAACATTTTGTATTTACCTTATATTTATTTGGTATACTGACCAACCATCATACACAGTATTTGAGATTCATAAAAGCTACATTATTTATCAGCTTTAAAAGACCCCGCAATATTAGATACGAAAATGGCTTCCTGTGAAACTTTTTTAACCCACCCTAATATATTTTTTCTATTATTCTGATCAAAAACTCTGTCGGCCACAACAATTATTAGCGGGTAGTTTTCGAGTTACGAGCGATCAAAGCTTCGAATATATTATAGTTTTAGTATCTCTAAGAAAATAGGAAAATGGCTGTCTGTGAGATTTTTCAAACTGCTCTCAAAATGTTCTTCAGATCGATCGTTCTGCTCATGGCCATAAAACTTTTTAAGGAGTAGTTTTTCAAGATAGTTCCTAAAATATTCAATAATTCGATAGACATCTATTCGAAAGACATCTAATTACTTGAAAATTGACCTTGAAAGGTCAATGCTCTATATAAGTGGTAAGATGTTGAATAAAGAAAAAAATTACAATTATTTTGTCTCTTGACCTGTAAACTGACCATCTTCGATATACCTCCCATTTGGTTATTTTGTGCTAGGTTGGACAAAATTTATAGATTATTCGTCTATTGGCTCGCAAGAAGGACTTAGAAATCAAATTTTCATATATGCATCATTTCGCTGTTTTTATTGGCGAACTTAATAGTAATTGCGACCCTAGACATCCTAAGCCCGCTCTATTTGTAACTTAATGTATAAATTTTTTAACATTATTTTTTAACATACGAACAGGGCCAGAGAAATTTTAACAGAAATATAGCACCGCTTAAATGTTGTAGCCTTAGGCTTACGCTTCACGAGTCTAAGCCTTAATTCGTCACTGGCTGTTTTCAAATAGGTACTTACGACTTATGCAAGTTAAAATGCCGAATATTTAAATTCGCAATTAGAAAAAAAAAATTCAATTGATCATGTAGAAATAACTATTTTTAATTTATCAAACGAATAAATAACTATTAATTTTTTTTCCTATATAAATAATATTGTTTTTAAATTAATTTTAATTATTTATTTTCTGTTTACAAATTTATAATTAGTTTTTTTTTTGTGTGAGTATTTAATAACAATAAAAACAAATATTAATTTATTGTTTTGTACCATTTTATTTATTTATTTCTATTTCCATAAAAATAACTATTTGTAAACAAATATATTTTTACTAGATTGATACCCGCCCGCTTCACTGGACTTAAAAGTAAAAACCACCGCTTTTTTGCCTCCACCCTCTCTTGATATACTTAGTTTTCAATTTTGTTAAATGTAGAATAGTCATAATTCATTGAGTATATCAGAATAGCTGGCTATGATATGTTTGAGTTTATTGTTTGAGTTTGTTTTCTAAAAGAAAAATGAGCCACGTGAATGTATCGAAACAACATTTATCTCAGTTTTTCTCGAACGCTTTGTACTTGATATAGTTCCATTGTATGTTTCAAAATAATATGTGCATGCATCATCTATGATAGAACAACAAACTTCAGGCACATTCAATTTGTATTGTGATTATATGTAGGAGAGAACTGTCTAGGAAGACCCACTTCAGCTTTTTAGTTTTTCAATAAGATATGTGAAAAGTTATTTTATTTATGTATTTTTTCTAAAGGCAATAAACTTTTATCATGCCATCGTGGCATTCAAACTTAGAGAAACATTTTAAAAACAATTCAATTACCTTGGGAAATGTGGGGAATAGTGAGGCTATCCTTGAAAATATGATAAGCGAGTAATTTAATACAATACCGAATTTGGTGTTAGTGATGGGGTAATGAGATAGTGTTCATTGTCCGTCTAGATTGGCACTTCTGTTTTTGACGAAACTCGACTACATCAGATCATCGTTAATTCGATACATACCGGTTTGGTCGTAAAGTACCATGTCAGTACCGTCTGCAACGATATTTGTAGAAAGTTTCTTCGGAATATTAGAAATATGACAGGAAACCATTTTTTTTCTTTGAATTAATAATAAAGCAGAAAAAATTAAAATCTTACTTTTATTTCGTTAAATTGAATTTAAATAACATTTTCAATAATATAGATTATTCTTTCTTAGCTTTTTAGTTATTGGGTAATCTAGACGGAAAAAGGCCAAACACCTACTTAATTTTTTAACGTCTTTAATTGTTTCATCTCCTCTCTTCTCATTAGAGAAGTTGTATCAATTTTTTTTGTCCACAATTTAGAAATAAATGAAAGGATTCAGTTAATTAAAGTAAAAATTAATAATTGCATTTTTGTATTGATTATTAATTAAAAAAAAGTGTGGCGTATTTACACCTATTGAGGCTGTGAGTCACTCGCAATCACGCTCAATTCACATTTTGTTGCTTGTTTCTATGGAAAATTACTTTGAATTCTATGGTGAAAGCCAGTGAAAGCAAGTTTATCGACAAACTATTTATCATTCTTTATGTTATTTTATCATTTCTCCGTACAGTGGCGTTGACGTCACTGACGTTTGAATTTGTAGTTTAGAAAAACCAATTTCTCTTGCAAGTATTTTCTTGGATTTTTCAAATTATTTCTTAAGCGAAAATTATAGATATTAATCAAAAGTATGGTGAAGCTTGACAACTCTCCTCTGTATATTTACTATTGCATTATTTTATGTATTGTAGATGAATGGTATTAATATTGTTAAATTTTGGTTTGATATATTCATTCCATTTTCTACACAAGTTTCACGAACGTTATTTCATGATCTCAAACCTCAATCCTTTGTACAAAATATTTGTTCAGCATTACAAAACAAACATGCACAGTGAATATAACCAAAATAATTCAGTGCTTGTAATGTTTATTAATGAGTGAATGTGCATTATTATTTAATTTATTTTTATGTTATTTAAATGCTAATTTTGATTAAAAAAAGCAAAATATAGAGAAATATAAAGTCAACTTGGTGTATTTTTGAATGTTTGAAAGGGATTAGCAAAGAGGTGACTGAGTTTAAAGTTCAGATTTCGGTTAAGTATTTTCAAAAATGTGACCCCTCATCCTGTATGCCTGTCCAAATTTCAAATCGATATTCCTGTAAATAACGAAAATATGAAGGTGTCTTCATCTCAACTGCGACAGACTGTATATAATAATAATTTAATACAGGAGTTTCCCAGCCCGCTTCCATTTTTTGATCCGATGCACGTATATACGCTGTCACACGTATGCATACGTCCACACCAGCGTAAAGTTGAAGTTTTCGCTTCTCACTCTCGCAGTTTCTTACTATTTCACCCCTGCCACACTGTTTTGCAGCTGTAGCGAGCTTCTAATTGGCTGCCTATTTTAATTAATACCTGAAGCAACATGGGCGTCCATTACTTGGACGTCCTTGGATACCCTATACATTAATATAACTTCCTGGACACGCTTAAAATAATTTTGACAGACTATTTTTTTATTGACAGCTTTCCTGAGGAAATATTTAGGTGGATTTATTAAAAAGGCTCAGCCTGTATAAAAATAAATGTTAAGTGTTTAGTTTTAGACATTTGGTGTAACCTAAAAGCACTTCGTTCATGCATTATATATTCAATGCCCATAGACATAATTCTACAAAACAAATAGTGAATGCCGTGGGTAAAATTGTAAAATCCTATACAATTTCCAGAATAAAATATGTTGTTGACACGTTTCAAACATATGTCCACACGCTGCTAGTTGTAGTTGTAATACAACAAGTAGCTATCACTATTAATAAATTCAAATTGTAGAGTAGCCTCATCAATATTCCAATCCATCAATACATCGAACTATCGACTACAATACGAAATACGAAATACCTATTACATCGGGAGATTTTGACAGAAAAAATATAAGGTATGCAGCATATGCATTAACAAGGATACTTCAAGGATGTGGAGTTTTCAAATCAAAGTAAGGCTTGTAATTGATAGTCATTAAAAGAACCCATACGAATAAGCGGCTAAATCGCGGCTTTTTTATCTTTTATTCTTTCAGGTTATACTCAGTGCTCCTTTTAGGGCAAAGAAGTAATATTAAGGATGTGCTTATTTAATATCTTATATATTTAAATGAGCTAATCTTGGAAATGGCTCCAACGATTTTCAAGAAAATGAGTTTGCAGGGGTTTTTTTGGGGCGAAAAGTCGATCTAGCTAAGTTTTATTTTTAAAAACGTCGTTTTATCCGTCTTTTCATGAAAATCTGAAACATTCACTGCAAACTATGACTCTTTCTGACATCTATTGGTGTATATCCTAGTTAATGAAATAAAGTACATTACCGGGACATTCAAATTGGTATTTATGTGGAGTTTTAAACGGTTCTTATAATAGTGATAAAAATTGTGTCTTTTTAACTAAAAAAAACCGAGTTGGTCATCAGGATATTACTATTTGATTTGAAATGTGTTTATGGTAACTGAAAATTCAAAACTATTTTTAAATTAATTGTTGAAATACCATACCATGTTGAAATACGTGTTGATTAGGCAATCGTTTTTTTCGTAGAACCTAAAGAAATGAACCGATTTAGTTTTTTTTGTTTCGTTTTGAAGGTAATTTAATGGAGAGTGTGCTTAGATATGTTTCAAGTGTGAGTTTAGAATTCCGTACACGGAACATCTAAAAACTACGCGATGATCCTCAAAATCTGTTCAGTTTGGAAAAGAATCTAAGAAAAAAGGTATTTTAATGGAGAGTGCTATTACATATGTTTCAAGTGCGAGTTTAGGGTTCCTTACCCGAAAAAATTGTCGGGAATTTTTTAATTTTTATAAATTTCACTTGTTTTTGTTAAAATTACCCGTTCTATATATATTATTGCTATTACTTACTTATATACCTTTATGATCGATAGGGTTCTACGATAGTATCTATGTATGTAATTTATTATGTATTAGTATCAACATTTTCGATTCAAAATAAATGTTTAACCTTATACACAGTTTTAATAAAAGGTAAAATGAATATTTAATAGATATGCTGCTGTTAAATTTTATAAACTGTATAGTGGAGTACAATATTCATTGAAATTATTATCAGAGTTGCTTTAGTACAAGAGTCACAAAATATAAGGGCCCAAAATTTTCTTGTTGGCTCACGTTAGAGATTAAATAACTTTTTATACCGAGCATATATGGAATATGTAAGGTATACTAAGTTTAGTCCCAAGTTTGTTACGCTTAAAAATATTGGTGCTACGTACAAAATTTCGGTATAGGTGTTCATAAAATCACATAATTAGTCCATTTCCGGTTGTCCGTACGTCCGTCTGTCTGTCCGTGGACACATATCAAGCTGAAATATTTACAGCATACTCAGGACGTAAAAAGTAAGGTCGAGTTCGTAAATGAGCAACATAGGTCAATTGGGTCTTGGGTCCGTTAGACCCATCTTGTAAACCGTTAGAGATAGAAAAAAAGTTTAAAAGAAAAAAATGTTCCTTATCAAAAATAAACAACTATAGTTTGAAACATTTTTTCGTAAATATCACTGTTTACCCGTGAGGTAGCAAATTAGGCGTCAACATTAAAGTATGTATTATATGGGATTATCAGTTATGTATGTGTGACATGTATGTATGTTTAATGTACTTGTGTGTTTTCACAATGAAAATTGTAAAATTAACAGAATTTTCGAAAAAAGTAACCCGGGAAGATAAAATATGAGTACGTATAACATATCCAAATTCAAAATCGATAGAGTAAAGCGTAAAGAGTAGTGCTTGAAATTCAATTGCAACTTTAACCATTCTTATCTGCAAAGCCGCTTTTCTCTATGAACATTTTTTTCCACCAACGAATGTTTAAGGGGATTTTTAAAAAATTTATAAAGTTTCTCTCCAATCAAATAATGATTTCAATGTCTGTGTAAATAGGTCCTGTATACAGTCCTGTATATTTTTATTATATTTAATAAAATATAATGTAACGTTTACATATATACTTATATTTGATGACATTTAATAATATTTTTTGATCCTTTTCATATATAAAATAACAGGTTGGCTGATAAGTCCCCGGTCTGACACATAGATGGCGTCGCTAGTATTAAATGCATATTATTTTTATATAGTACCAACCTTCAAATGATTCGTGTCAAAATTTGACGTCTGTAAGTCAATTAGTTTGTGAGATAGAGCGTCTTTTGTGAAGCAACTTTTGTTATTGTGAAAAAAATGGAAAAAATGGAATTTCGTGTTTTGATAAAATACTGTTTTCTGAAGGGAAGTCCGGAAACTCATTATCAAGCCAAGTTTTTGCTTCCACTGTATTTTTTCCCTTCAGAAAACAGTATTTTATCAAAACACGAAATTCCTTTTTTTCCATTTTTTTCACAATAACAAAAGTTGCTTCACAAAAGACGCTCTATCTCACAAACTAATTGACTTACAGACGTCAAATTTTGACACGAATCATTTGAAGGTTGGTACTATATAAAAATAATATGCATTTAATACTAGCGACGCCATCTATGTGTCAGACCGGGGACTTATCAGCCAACCTATTAGGTTTAATATGCTAATTGATTTCACTTTACTGTCTTGTTTTATATAGCTGGTTACACTCTATGAAGCAACGCTGTAAAGCAGACTGAATATTAAGTCGCAGAAACGAAGCAATGAAGTTCGAAAAATTCGAGTCGTTAGAGATTATTTATGCAAAATATCCAATTTGCATAAATAATATGCATTTTATAATTGCATTTTCAATTAACCGTTAATATACTTAATTCACAATTCGGTTAATAGTGCTGAAAATGATTCCAAACTTGTTACCCGGGAGTTTGTGGGGGCACTAAATACGAATATTGCATCAGAATTGGTTTGAGCTCCTGGAGTTTCCGGTAAATTCGTTATATAATCGGTCTAAACTCGTTATCCGGTGGTTTAAGGGGTCGCTGAGTATGAATGCCACAACAGACTTGATCTCCGAGGCACATGGTGCCCAGGGTACCTTGAGTTATCCTGCGTACCCTCTGTACTGAGATACTGGCCCATTCTGTCCCAATATTTGTGTTCAGCGACCCAAAATACCCCCGAGTAACAAGTTTGGAATCATTTTCATCACTATTTTCCGAATTTTAAATTTACAGTTCATTTAAAAAGCAATTATAAAATGCATATTATTTATGAAAATTGCATATTTTTAATTCACTAAATTTTCTGACGCTCCAACGAATCGAATGACGAAAACCGCAATAAAATTTGACTTACTGTTCAAATTTTGCGAAGCTTGACCGTTTTTAATGTTTTGTTTCTGCGACTAATTTTGAATATATTTATTCGATTATTACTAATTTATATGGATCATGTACATATTTGGGATTGGGTTTTATATACTTGTTAAAATATGTATATTCTAATATATTTAAATTCTTGTGGGGATTAAATCATTAAAATATATATTTAGAAAAGTGTATTTTACAAAATTCGATAGTTGGATTACAACATTACTAAAAACTTGAACATTTCGAACTAAAAGTTTTAAATTAATTTTTCTTTTGTGTACTTTCCGGATATTGTATAAATACTATGTATTTTTTTTTCGTTTCAGGTAAATATCACCTTTTGCCTAGCCAAAGTTATTGAGGAATAATTGACAGGAATAATGGTGCCAAGCATCAAAATTTTTGTAATAAACATGTAAGCTGTTTGTGGTAAGCTTTAGATATGTTCGCGGATTCTTTTACAGTTATATATGTGTTTATATGGATACACATTTTAAGCGAAGTAAAAGGAAGATGTTCAAGTTAACCTGTATATTTGTTTTTTAATGTATGGCCACGGATACCTTTTTACAGAGTAGCCTGATTTCGATTATTTATTTTTTATTGACCTCTATAGGTAGAAAAGTAGAGAATGATTGATCGTTCCACTGAATTTCACCTGTTGATCGATTCTTATCGATCAAATTTCACCTGTGGATCGAAAAGGAAATTTTTTATTTTTGCTTGAAAAGGATTTACTCTCCAGGCGGCCCCATTACTGTTTCATCAAAATTGGTCAATAGTTTTTAAGATTTGGACTATTACGTATAACTGACTTCATTTATTGCGTACGAAGATAGACCTTAACTTATTAAAAAGTATAAATAAAATAAAAGTGTTTCCTTAAAGATAGAATCGGCGAATAGTAACAAATAATTTTAGAGTACCGACTCAAATCAATAATTTCCTTTCGAGCAATTACGCTTTGAAATCGATGCCAATGAACCGATTTTAAGCTAAGGATATGATAATATACTACCTAATACTTCGTATCATGCATTAAAGTTAAAAAAAAACTCTTTTTTAACGACATTTACAACCATACAGACTGTATAGTAGGTAAACATATCTTTTTTATGTTTACATACTTGTTTGACAAACCTCTTCGAATTATAAAAAAGAAGAATGTTAGAACAATAAGAGTGAAACAGCTGCTGCTTTTACTGACACGTACAAAACTAATGTTCATTTATTGTGCCTACCTACTTTTCCTTCGAGAAAACATAAAAGCATTTATTGTTCGTTTGCTTTAAAATGAGTTTTCCCATTTGTAAATACTGTGATTTTAATTACATACTAACTTGATAACCGCTCGCTTCGCTGGTAAAATATATGTACAGTTTTCAATTTGTTTTTTATTAAATGTAAAATAGTCATAATTCATTGAGAATAGATGGCCATGAATTGCATTTTTACAGAAATATTTAATTTATGGTTGAAAATGAGGCATATAGATCACACATTAAAATGTCAAACTAAATTTATTAATTAATTTTTATTAAATATATCTTTACAAATTATAGCTCATGTGTTAGTATGATGTATGAGCTTTATTTTGTAGAGTTTCAATCAAATCCATTCAGTAGTTTTTGCTTGAAAGTGGTGAATTAACCCCAGGTTTGACACGAAGTGTATATTTCAATGGAATTATTAATTTTGAAATTATGTATCGATATGCTATATACAATTTTTGTACTCAATTGTATGAAGTTATATCGAAGTTTTGTAATCTTTGGAACAAGATTTGAGGTGCGATTTGTTTTCTACCGCTTGCTACTTGATTTTAGCAATTTGGAGGAAACTCTATCTCTTAAAATTGAGCTACGAACTTGAAAATACGTATGTAAATTGGTTTTGTGTCGAGAAAGTATCGTTTTGGGAGTATTAACTTTCCAGTCACCTTCTCTTCTTATTTGTAATTTTTGCGATTTTTCGCTCAACTCGCTTCAACAGCCTCAAATTGAACTAGAGTGTTAAAAATCAATCTAAAAATTGAGTTAACGTTAAGACATTACCTATTGGTAAATATCATGTGTTCAAAAGCATGAACAGACAATAATCCCTTTTTAGTAGATGTAGGCTTCCTGCTCACAATGTTTCCATGGCATATATACATTTTTTTCATAGCCAATTAGCAAAATAATTGTATCAATTTACTCAGAATTCTTCTTTGTATTTACCAAATTTACACAGTGGATAATAATACATTTTAAGATGGTACAATAATTAATTAAATTTGAGGACAATTGACACAATCATATAACCTTCTCATATTGTTCACTAACCAGAACTACAGTGTCAAAGGTGACAGATGGATATATAGAATTAGAAACAATAGTTTAATTAACTCTCGAACGTTACATGATACACACTACATCCTTTCATGTTCAAACAAATCCTTTAAATGCATGCCTATACAATATTGTTATGTAGTGTGTGGTAAATATAAATACTTTGCTGTAATAGTTATGTGTGTTTTCATGTAGGTATTGTTGCTTCGAGTGGTTGGTGAATAGACAATGTAAATTATGATGACAATTGATTTAAAATGATTTAACCATATCCACAGACAATATAAATAACAAGCACATAGTCGGAGAGCCCGCCGATTAAATATCTGGTGGATCAGATGCATGAATGATCTTTTGTGAGCGAATAATAATACCATAAATGTAGAGGACGACACCCGCCAATGAGCCAATTTGGCACGCATGCAAAAATATAATGCATTTTTTGCAATTATTTTGAAAGTTATTACTACTCATAAGATACATGGGTAGAATTTATTTAGAAATATAGATTTTGATGCGAAGAAACAGAATATCGGAGGTCGACAAGTCTAATCTACCCACTCTGCGAGTCGCCCTCTTTTTATAATTTTTTTCTCAACTGACTAAATCTAAATTAATCTACAAACTCTAAAATTACTTTTAAAAAAATGTCTATTGTACCTAATACATTTAATCATGTACACTTAACAAACGTTAACGTTAATGTACTTAATCATTGACAACCATTAAGTAGCATTAAAATTCTTCTATATACTCTAAAATTACTATTAAATAAGAGTCGGCAAGGTTTACTTGTCCGAAACTCATTGTCGCCTTCAATTTAATTACCAAGACGCCTGTGATCATACACTGTACGTATAAATTTAATAATTGGATATTTTTTTTTTTTTTTTTTAAATTCATATTCTTTTATCTATTCGTATTTATAATTCTCTCTATATTTTTTATAAATAAACCAACCTTAGTCAGAAAGTTACTAATTTAACCTTATCACCTTAATATCACAGAGAACGATCTCTGTAAATTTCATTACGAAGAGAAGAAAATCAGAATACACAGTCTGAGTGAATTCGAATTCCTCCCTATCAAATGACATCTCAAGTGAAATATACGAATTGTCATTCAGAAATATCCTAAGCTTGTTAAAGCTGTAAGGGTTTTAGAGCACCTTTGAAGCAAAGGTGGTAAAATATTACAAACTGGTCGTAATACAAAAGGTCTTCTAAGACATACTATTTACTCAAGTCTAATCTAATACAATTTAAGCTGCTTATTTGTCTTCTGACTTACCTATAATTTAGTATTCTGACTTCTAAAGCTAATCCATAACATAATCATGTCACTCACTACTTATGTAATCTCCTGATTTATGAATAATACGGTAGATACATACATACATATAAATACAGGTATTATGAACATATGAATATCATCCATATATAATTATCATATCATTGACATAACATGATAAAGGCTTATTATATAATGTATGAGCTGAGCACCATATTATAGGTATTCTATATAATATAAAGATAATAATTATATACTAATAATAATATTACTATTGTATTGTATGGTATTGAATCAGTTCGTGCGTTTGGTTGGCTAATTTACCTTTCGCTACAACACATAATTATAAAACAATAACAATATAATTAATTGATCATTTAATAGACTATGTACATTTTTTTTTCGGTTGTTTTTAATGAGATTTTTCCTCTGAATTGTTTTATTACAATTTTCTCAATCATTTTCTGCCTTAAACTACCATTTTAAATTCTTCATTGAGGAAAAAATAATAGTCGAATTTTGAATCAAAATGAATTTTCGTATACAAAAAAATTGCAAATTATTCCAACATTGAAAAAAATCGTCTTTGTCTCGTTGCCCCAAAGACATTGGAATTGAGTTACTGCCTGGGAATATTTTCAAACTTGTACTGCACTATACATCCACGAAACTTACCACCATGATTTTCTCTTATACACCGTGTTCTGTTATTGACTGCAGAAACCCGGCTTACCAAAATAAGCTCATCAAGAGCAACAAAAAAACGATTTTCCAAATTTGGATCTGAGGCCTAATTTGGGAGATACGAGTTCGGCAAAAATTGAAAAATTTGTTCATTCACTATCATTCGATAACCAGTAGCCTACGATAATCACTAGATATTAGTAAATTCCACTTAATAACGGAAGGAATTTAAAAAAAAGTATAAAATTATTTAATTTTATATCTGCTGCAATGGATGCGACCTAGGTAGACCGACAACCTTGACAAGTTTCCCCTATATGCAAGTTCTAAAAAATAGTAACATAAATTTCACATTGATTTTACCTGGTTGAGTTGTCCCTATAGAAATGTATCTGCAATTTATGCAATAACAACAATATTTCATAGACATAGTATATATTTTTCCAAATAAATTGTTAATTGGATATACAATTTTGCTACAATTAAAATATACATATATTGATTATATATACATTTATTTTAAAATTACAACAACTCGCATACGGTTTATTCCCGTATCTCTTCTGTACCATAATAATATATGTCACCCAGTTTTATGTTTCACTAATAAATTGTATGTGATATTAATTATAACTAACGTATATCGTAAAATGTAAATTATAAAATCATCTCATACGTGCGTTGTAGATACCTACCTACGGTGTTTACAGTGAAATATAACACTGATATTTATTAAAATACATAATTTAAGTGGTTTTGTACAAAACAAAATTTTAACGTGTTGGTTTTGTCGGTTTATATAATTGTTTCGATATCGTGCTGAATATTTCACTTTTGAAAGTTTAATTGGTATTGAATTTAATTATCCGCAATATGCAATCAAAAGCGGTTATAGCGACGAACCGGTCGCGGTATGACGAAATGGAAAGATACCGGCTATACTGAATCACTATATAAACAGATATAATTATCTAGCTTTTATCCGCGGCTTTGCTTGCCTTTTTGCCCTTAAATAGCTAGCAAAGATCATTGAAAAGTAAATAAAATAATATGAAAGAAACAGGGTGACGGAGATACAATTTATGGACATCTGTTCAGCCAATTATTTTTAAGCTGTAGAACAACGAACATTTTGTCTTCTCAAGTTTCGGGAAAAATGGTTTTTGCATTTTTTATTTAAATATATTCTTATCTTAATATCGTCCACAATAAAAAAATTTTATTTATCAAATTGTCGTGCAATTAAAAATTTTCTAGGCCCCTTGATAAAGCGGAAACTGTACTTTGAAAATTTGCTCGGTGCGACCTTGTCAAAATCCTTTAAAATTTTCACTCATTCTAAAACGATTGTCTAATTTTACGGCCGACACTAAGCTTATAAACGGAACACATGAATTTAACATTAACTAACACTTAACACCATACGAACTTCATCCATCCGTATGTATTTACATTATGTGCTCATATCGTTATTATTTACCTTTTAAAAACTCATTAACGTTTTTTGAGAGCTAGGATTATGTTAATACGGATTAAATAAACGGTATAGGCATATATATGGAAAAATCAATGGAGGCTGGCTAAAACACATTACATTTAATGAATTTATTAATGAATAAAAATAAAAGCTAACATGTTTTCGTAAAAATGATTTCAGTTGTGTCTCTGGAGTAGCGTGCTTGTACAGTGAGGTCGACGATACGAAAAGGCGAAATTAATGAACGTTTACTTGGATGTCCATGCGTTAGATGATGTCTTGAGCAAATTAAAGGAAGCATGTATGTACTAACTTCCTCGTGTCGCGTGTGTGGTTATGTATAGACGTATATATGCAGATATCCGTGTGACCCAAAAGTCCTTGACCTTTCTTTAATTAGATCTTCTTTTCAGATAAATCAGATAACACAAAAACTTTTCAAGTAAAAATAGTTCATACCATAACGTAAAATCAGTTGTATCATAGCTTTTTTCGATTCGATCTTGACCTTAAGGTCAGCTAATAATCAATTCATTTTCGTTACTGATAAAAAGAAATCATTTTTGGTCCAAAATTGTTCCATACAAAAATTTAGGTTTAGAAAAAAATATGTTTACGCAATATAAATTAATCAAAAATTGCATGTACTAAATTTTAACTACAAATTTTAAATTTTTCCTCGAATTTTCGGTTTGGGAAAATTTTAGAGCAAATGTACGCTAGGTATTTAAAGTATCATCCGAAACTATGCCATGCAGTCTTCTATCTCCAACCAATAACAAAAGATATTTGACTTTTTACTGACCTTGAATTTTTTTCTTACCTTATAAGAAGGATAAAAAGGATAGCTGAAATGGTATGGAATATCTTAACATTGCCTTCTGAAGTAAAATTATCCATGTTTTTCGAAGGGGATATATAGACCAATCTCGTATCGTAATTTATTCTTCTCTCTCGTTGTTAAGTTTAAAATAACCTGAGACAAAACAAACTTGATAGGAATTTGTGTAAAACTCCACTGATTTCATTGCATCGAACATTTTTATAGATTGGATTGCTTCGGCACTATTCGCTTGTCGCTTGTCGATATATGAAAAATATGGTCCACCATGTTTACCGGTAAACAATAACTAGAAAGAAAAATTTCAAAATATGTCGATTTAAAATACATAAATCATTTCAAGTTAGATTACCGTATCCAACCAATGTCTGCATATACTTTAAAAAGATATACCAAGTTCAAATACTGTGATATTCAATATAAAAATTTATGGGGATATAAATCATATGAAAAATGCATAGGTACATCGAATGTGTACTTTTTATACCATGCATATATG
The DNA here is from genome assembly GCF_905475395.1 of Chrysoperla carnea. Classification (NCBI taxonomy): domain Eukaryota; kingdom Metazoa; phylum Arthropoda; class Insecta; order Neuroptera; family Chrysopidae; genus Chrysoperla; species Chrysoperla carnea. The sequence goes on from NC_058339.1 coordinate 37,326,448, forward strand.
TAATATGCAAGGTATACTAAGTTTAGTCCCAAGTTTGTAACGCTGAATAATATTGATGGTACGCACAAAATTTTGGTAGAGGTGTTCATAAAATCTCCTAATTAGTCCATTTCTAGCTGTCCTTCCGTCCGTCCGTCCGTCTGTGAACACGATAATTCAAAAACGTAAATGAGCAACTAGGACCCATCTTGTAAACCGTTAGAGATATAACAAAAGTTTAAAAGTAAAAAATGTTCCTTATAAAAAAATTAACAGCTTTTGTTTGAAACATTTTTTCGTAAACATCACTGTTTACTCGTGAGGGTGCAAATTAGGCGTAAATTGTATAGTATGTATTATATGGGAATATCAGTTATGTATGTATTTTATGAAAATATCAGTAATCAACACTGTCTATGCATAGTATTTCAACAATTAACTTAGTCAATTGTTTGTTTTCACTTGTTTGAAATTGTTATCAATAAAATCCCATATTATACATCTAACTCTTCAGTACCATACTAGTGACATAATACAAAAAAAAATCTATTCCAACTATAAAACACTTTGTTTTTTTTAAATATGGTGGAATATAGGTATGTAGCCTCTACATATAACGGAAATTGCAAATTCCATGTAAACCATGAGAGGTTCACCGCTACAATATTGTCAACAAGTTTTGTATTATTTGCACAGTAAGAGTATATGAGTTTGTAGTGAAACGAGGTATAATTTTTGTCTAAAACTGTAGCAGTAAAGACTTCACTCACACACAACACTCGATGTATGATCAGGTGTTCTACTGTAATTGTTTCTGTTACAACCAGAATAGTTGTCTTATTTACACAATTCCTTCTGTATTAGCTCCACTGAAAACTTTCGTCTAAATGTATGATTATTTTAATTTTTCACCCAGTGGGATGAATAATTTTCAAGATTTATAGACTTATTTTCACAGAAAAGGTTTTTCTTAATGTGCGCCCTCATAGGTAAGTAGTAATGTCCACGAAAAAATGTTTCAAGCAAAAGTTGTTAATTTTTTTAGAAGGACATTTTTTACATTTAAACTTTTGTTCTATCTTTAGTGGTTTACAAAATCGGTCCTATGTTATAGGTCAATTGGGTCCTATAGGACCCAATTATGTTATTCATTTATGAACTCAACCTCACTTTTTACGTCCTGAGCACGCTCTACAGACGCTTACAAACAGACAGGTGGACAGCCCGAAAGGGACACTTTAGGTGTTTTTATGAGCATCTATGCCAAAATTTTGTTCTTGTTATCAATAATTTTAATCGTTACAAACTTGAGACTAAACTTAGTAAACCTTGATATACATTACATATATACAGAATACATAAAAATTTTTTACCATGTACCATTTTTAAGTAATTGTGCTTTCATTGTCATAGATAGCGGTGTGAAAAGAATGGAAGAAAATAGTTCGGATTATAGAAACGTTTTATTGCTAAGTAATAAAGGTATAAATTAAAGTATTTAGATCAGGCCTGGGCAAACGTGGCTTAGAGAAATCCCTCAGACTTTTGTATCTGAAATACGAGTAAGACAGTGACAACCTAAACAGTGACCACCAAAAATATGAGTAAGACAGAGAGACAACATTTTTTTCTACCTATCTGATTACTATAAGAGAAACGGAGATAAGTAGAAGAGCCGTATACCCGTCTCGCTTCCTCCTCTATGAGCAATGCGGACGTGGATAAAGAGAAACACAATAAAGTCTATGGCACCCAATAAAGTTATAACAAAGGTGACTTCGACTTAAAATAACTCGCCCATGCCTGATATAGATAGAGTATAGACAGACATAGAGAACAAAATACTAATAAATTATCAATAATATTAACAAATCATAAATTATCATATTTTATATTTTGTAATACTAGAACAATTCCTCTTGTGTACTGAATGTAAAACAAATCGGTAAATGGGTAGAACTTCATCTGCCTTTTCGAAATTAATTATTGTAATTACATTTTCTACAGTAGAGAGTAGAAGTCTATCAATTAGGTGGTGTATCGATGTATAAAGTATCATTTGTTTTACTTCAAGAGAAAGGGTAACATAATAAATTAGTACCTATTATTTATAGAAAGAAAATAATATATACAGCAAAATAGAAGCTGTATAACAATTTTCAACTTTAATATGAATCTTATCTATTTATTGTTCATAAATAAGGGCTGAATGACCAGCCCTGTTCTAACACCTAACTGACTGACAATCATAATTGTTAATTATATGTAATATACAATCTGTAAAACAATTTTAAGCTTTAGTATATTCAATTTAGTACCACGTAAAACTGCACTGTTTCAATGGCATATATCCGACCCGTGTTCTATCGCTCGCTTGACTGACCGAAGATTGTGTGTGTACAGAACTACTATAACTAACTCTCAAATTAACAGCTTTTTTTATCCAACGAATTTTTTTTTGGCCTTGCTCTTAATCCAATTTTTGACTTGGGAAATTTTTAACTCACCAATGAACAAGATTGCAACATTCGAATATTACGTTTTTAATATTTTCCGCACGTATATTTTAGAATCATATTTTATAATTGGATATTATATTAGTGAGCAATGCTATTACGGAACTAAATAGCATGTTATACAATTATTTGTAACATATTTTAATTCAAAGAAAATATTTTTAGAATACAATTGAAAATATAATATCATATGTATGTGTTGTGTATTTTATTTTGTTACACTTTAATGAAGTTTCTTTGTAAAGAAACTTTTACAGGAATTTAAAAAATAATCAACTTTTATAGCTGGTATTATGTTGTATTTTTGTTGTTCATTTTATTAATTTTTACATCCCGTAAACATACATATGATGATAATAAGTTAAGTACAAGGTTTGAAACAATTTTAAACATTTAAGGTGTTGGTTTCCCTACAGTATTGTAAAAAAGTTTTGGTTTATATGCACGGTACATACATATAAACCAAATACATGATTTGTAGTCAAGTAATGTATTATTTTTAGCTTTACAATACCACGCAACTACAAGAATATATAATATATTGTGTGCAAGTGCTGCTTATAAATTTGATACGATTTTGACTTAAATCAATCGAAATATTGCGATATTTCAGAAACTCTGCATACAACCGGATTTTTATACTTTTTGGATTAAAATTACCCCATCCAGTGAGTTTCATCAAATTCCAAAACAAAATTTTTTTCGCGTTTTTCTCGATTTTTTCAAAGGGGTACCCCTTAAAAAAATTTCAAAAAATCGAAAAATTTTGTATAAAAAAGTACAAAAATCGGGTGTATTTGTTGACTGGTCAAATAATTTTCGAGATACGGACTAAAATCGATCCAAATATTGCGATATCTCAGAAACTCTGCATCCAATCATTAAATTAACCGGATTTTTTTACTTTTTGGATCAAAATTACCCCATCCAGTGAGTTTCATCAAATTCTAAAACAAAACTTTTTTCGCGTTTTTCTCGATTTTTTCAAAGGGGTACCCCATTAAAAAAATTTCAAAAAATCGAAATAGTGATGAGAGGAAAGAAAAACTTTCTATGATATATTGTAAAACTGTTGCATGAATTCAAACATTTTTCGCATGAGACGCCGGGTCGAAATATTCACTTTGCCCATCTATGATCATAATAATAATGATGATATTTCGGAGAATTACGATAATTAATTATATTGTCGAAATGTAAATTTTTCGCTTGATTTTAGTTTATGGTGTTAATAACAATTTTTAAAAACATAGTAGATATAAACTCGTGCATTTAATTGTATGAAGAGATATGACCACGTTCTTTTATAAAAATATGATTATTCTATTTAATATTACTGATGTGTTACAAATTGTACTTAGCATGTACATTCATTACATTACAATTTTACAAGTGTTATAATATTCATCAAACTAATTTAGCATAGATATAATAGATTCTCTTTTTGTAATTTTAAATAAACATTATCATAATGTGTAGTATATGATTTTTTACATTAAATATCTACTGAGTGTTCAAACTCAACTGCCTTTTATACCATAAGAGAACTAAATGGCCGAGCGGTCCAAGGCGTTTGCCTTTGACTGTTTGTCGATTTAGACTAAGGTTGCGGGTTCGAATTCAGGCAGCGGCAGTGTGAACAATTCATAATTAATAGGAGTGCAGAATTGATCACATTGTCGTCGCTTGGATAAGAACGAAGTAACCGACTCCACGTACATCAAAATGTAATTGTAAAATATATTTGTAATTAAATAAATAAAGATTAACAAATAGTGATGTGGGTGGCATCTGTTATAGGCGTATATGTCAGAGAAACGGAGGTTAAACCCCATTATTATTTATTATATACATATTATATCATGTATACCATGAAATACACATAGTATATTAAGTATATTCCCAAGTTTGTAACGCTTAAAAATATTGATGCGACGAAAAACATTTTGGTGTTCATGGAATCATCTAATTAGTCCATTTTTGGTTGTCTGTCCGCCTGCTCGTCCGTCTGTCAACACGATAACTCAAAAACGAAAAAAGATATCAAGCTGAAATTTTTACAGCGTATGTAAAAAGTGAGGTGGAGTTCGTAAATGAGCAACATAGATCAAGTAGGTCTGTGGTCCGTAGAACCCATCTTAGAAACCGTTAGAGATAAAGGAAAAGTAAAAATGTTCCTTATCAAAAAATAAAAAACTTTTGTTTGAAACATTCTTTCATAAACATCACTGTTTATCCGTGAGGACACAAATTAGTCGCAAATTGCATAGTATGTATTATATGGGAATAACAGTTATCTATATGTGTGACATATGTATGTCATTCGAATATCGTTCGAGGCATTTAATTTGCACTTGTAAAAATTCAGGAAATGGATAGTAGAAGAAATTCACCTCTAGAAACATCTTCTAGAAAACTGTGGTCATGACTTTTGTACAACTCTATACATTATAATAAAATATAGTTACTTCATACGTTTTGTCTAATTATATTTAGCATCCATCATTTAATTGATAATTATTGTTTTTTTCCTTGTTTTCAAAATTTACCTTGAATAACATTTTTCTTGGAATAAATACTTACCACAAAAAGTTTTAATTAATTTTTTTAATGTTAAAAATATTTAATAACATTAGTATGCATAATTTTTATTCCCTGTATATATTAAATGTATACTCAGTTTAGTCTTGAAACAAAATTTTGGTACAGTTGTTCATAAAATCACCTAATTAGTCCATTTCCGGCTGTCCGCCTGTCTGTTTTTCCGTCTATCTGTCAACACGATAACGTAAAAACGAAAAATATATCAAGTTGATCTTTTTATAGCGTGCTCAGGACGTTAAAAAAAGTGATTTTGAGTTCGTTAATGAGCAACATTTGTCAATTGGGTCATGGAACAGATGGAATCCATCAGTGAACAGTTTGAGATAAAGCAAAAGTTTAAATGTAATTAATAATTTTAATGTTTAAGAAAACTCCTTTAAAAAAAAAAATTAAACTTTAGGAAAACTAAAAATGCGATATTCGATTTTGAGAAAAATGTATTTATTTTCAATCTCTGAAGGAATTCGCTTAGGTAACGCAGCTCCAGCGCTTTTTTGTTTGTTATATAAGTAATACCTTATCAAAATTTTGATCTGGGATTTTGAAATTTTGAAGTTTATTTCTTGATGTTTATGCTTATTACTTTCATTTAACGATACCCAACAAAATACATTTGTGACAGACATTGGAACTTTAATTTTTAATTCCAATTTTCGAAGTGAAACCAAGAATTTCCTATCAATAAGTTAACAAACAGAGCAAAGATATAAATTAATCTCTTTTTAATAAAATTAACATTACGCTTCGACTATTAAATTATTTTAATTACAGAATCTTATGAATCTTATAAGAAAGAGCGAGCTTAGTTATCGAAGAAAATTCAGTAAAAAAATAGCATTTTCTTAATAGTACTATTTCAAACATCGAATGAATTTATAATTAAATAGTATATATACAGTTCAAATTTTAATTAGAAATACTTTCATGAATTTTTTTTTGTGATGTATTTTTTTTTTTCATTTTATAAAAACATACATCCGAGCACACTACTATTGTGAGAGAAAGTTTGTAAAATTTCATTTGGTTTAATTTTCATTTCTGTTTTTCTAATTAAGTAACTTGGGGTGGTGTATGATTTAGACACTCGAGTTTTCAAAAATTGAAACAGCTATATGGGATATAAAATGTGCAAAACTTAGATGGGATATAAAATGTGCAAAACTATTTCCTATAGATTATTATACCAAGTATATGAATATATCAAGGTATACTAGGTTTAGTCCCAAGTTTGTAACGCTTAAAAATATTGATACTATGAACAAAATTTTTGTATAGATGTTCAAAAAATCACCTAATTAGTGAATTTCCGGTTGTCTGCCTGTCTGTCGCCTGTCCGTCTGTCATCACAATTACTCAAAAATGAAAAGAGATATCAAGCTTGAAATAGCGGGCTTAGGATGTAAAAATTAAGGTCGAGTTCGTAAAAGAGAAACATAGGTCAGTTGGGTCTTGGGTCCGTAGGATCCATCTTGTAAACTGTTACAGATAGAACAAAAGTTTAAATGTAAAAAAAGTTCCTTATAAAAAAATTAACAACTTTTGTTTGAAATATTTTCGTAAACATGACTGTTTACCCGTGAGAGCACAAATTATGCGCAAATTGTATAGTATGTATTATATGGAAATATCAATTATATGTGTGACATGTATATATGTGTAATGTGACAGTTTTCACTTGTTTAAAATTGTTTTTAGGGAACATCTACCTATAGTTTTTAAAGAATTTTGTGTGGTTAATATATAAACTTATTTTTTTTGAGCTTAGAATGTCTTTGAGCTTAGAATGATTTTAATTTGAAAATAAATATTCGTATGTAATAAATGAAAGTGAAATTTGGGATCTTTTCAGACAATTTTTTAATCCCATTGCTATTTTTATTATATCCTGTATACATGAAACATATATCTAGGTATATTTTAATTATTCAGTTTGTTATTATTAAGCGAAGGATATTTTTATAGTATGCCCAAGCTGTAAAAAGTAATTTTGAGTTCGTAAAAGAGCAACATAGGTCAATTGGGTCTTGAGTCCGTAGAAAATATCCTTTAACTGTTAGAGATAGAACAAAAGTGTAGTAAGTGTAAAAAATGTTGGTTATAAAAAATTAAACAACTTTTGTTTGAAACATTTTTTCGTATCATTGTTTCCCCTAAAGGGCGCAAGCTAAGATTAAACTTTGGTGTTCATCGACTGCAAAGCTTTAAAAGATGCCGAGTTGAAATTTTTCACGTAGCTTTAACTAGTCTTGTGAGAGATTCTCGAAAAAAAAAATTGGAAATTACGTTAGAAAATTTTTAATATTTCCGAAACAGAAAACAAATGGCGGCAGAAAATGGCGGCATCGCATACACATAGTATTTTACATTTGTATTTATATATAATATTATGGCCATTTTTCAATATGAGATAGCTGAGCGAGTTAAAACATGGGGATGTATTTTATTATTTTAGTGATTACTTAGTTCGAATATTTTTAATATAAAAGATTTCAAGATCAGTATTGATCCACAATTTGGGAATGCTTCTGGGCTGATTTTTGTTATCAAGTGGATGTTAGTGAGTTGGGTGTGGCCGATTCTCAGTTTGATGATTACAACCTGATTCTGTGAAATTTGGGAACTGTGCCGAAGACACTCTCACATACCTCATGTTACTTCATTCTATTGCAACTTTGTTGATCCCAATGTGATTGTATTTTGCAAAAATTTTTAACATTGTTGTGTGTGACTTCAATATTTGATTCGAGTTCTACGAAGTGGCAGCTAATTCATTTCCATTGATACTTATAACTAATAATTGTTGGTTTAAATTTTTTGGTCTTGGAGGTATTTCCTTCCTATGTATGAGTAATAACACTGTACAAGCACAAAAGAATTAAATGTAAATTAAACCTTTAGGTAAGATTAAAAAAATATATTTTATACACTAAGCCTTCTCTTCTACTTTGTCTGGCTCACATCTGATGTGTTTGTTTCTCTTTTTATAATGCCGTTTTTCTTCGTAGACATTTTTAATGAATATTTGTGAAACAAAAAAGTTATTATTTTTCATTTTTTATTGGATTACGTTCTAAAAACACTCTATAACTAAAGTCGAGGAGATTTTTGAATATTTTTATTATTAATTTAAATATACGAACTCATGAACTGGCATACAATTTTAATAACAAATTTTTTTAATTATAAAAACAAAGTAAGGGATTTAGCGGGGTACTATCTAATGGTTAATAAAGCCTAGGCTTAAATAAAAAATAGAACATTGAAATAATTGAAAGCTTAAAGACTAATAACAGAGTATTTATGTATTCAACATGTTTTTGGAAAAAAAATTCTTCCTTTGTTCAATCAAGAAATGTTTTAATTGAAATGTAAATATTTGAATTGACTTTGTTCTTTTGAATTATTGTTTTGAATTACCTAATTATTTTACCATTTCACTTTTCGAAATGATTTAAGCCAGGTTTATTTGACCATTCCTTTCCATAGTAATTAGTTATATGTTAAAATTATATGTCATGCCTTTTCCAAACTGAATCGATTTTGTAGATTATCTCCAACTTTTTAGTTTTTTCGAGGACGGGACTAAGTTTGCGCTTAAAATATAAGAATACTCTCCGTTAAATTACCTTTCAAATGAAACCAAAATATTAAAATCAGTTAATCCGTTTAGGCATTACGATGCCACAGACAAACACACTCACAGCGGTCAAACTTATAGCATTTTCAGCTAGTTTATAATATAAATGAACTTTGGCCCCATATCCAAACGCTCGTCAAGAATTTTCGTCGTGTACACATGCCCAAGTTAGCCGCAGTGATGTATTCAGATCCTCATTCTCGTCTTACTCCGCACGTATTTCATTGCTTTGAACAGCTATGCATATAGCTCTATATATGCATATAGCTAGTACAATTTTCTACATCTTTATTACTGAACTATCCAAGTAATGACGATCATATGGAGATGAAGATCGCCTGTATTTGTCTGGGTACATCGTGTTGCTTTTCACTCGGGTTCAAAAACCGCGTTTCCAGCGAAGTGGGACAAGACAGGGTGAGGGCATTTCTTCGCTCTACTGGAGGAGGCTTATGAAAGGATTTTTGAAAATTAACCTCAAAGACGTTAAACGGGTTTGCACCAGAATCCAACTTCTTGATTTTGTGGATTAATTTTTGTGAAGATGAGGGCCTAAACCTAAATATGTATGGCATATTACGAATGACGAGACCAATAGACGTTGGGTTAAGTAGATGATGTGAAATCAGAGAACCGAGAGATACAGCTAGTTTTTTGTATAGTTGTGCATTTAAAGAGTAATATTTGTAGAGAAGCCAGCCACATAATTCCTGAAATGTTCACGAAGGTATATTAATAACTTAAAAACGTTTTGTTTCTATTCTAATTTAACTTCTTCTAACTCTAACTCTATTCTAATTTGCATAACTCTTATCAGATCGTCCTTTAAAATACAATACTGATATTTGAAGTATCAACCCAAAAATAATTATTGAAAATATGATGTAAAATATCATCATTGTATAATGAAGTAATTTGGTTAAATAAAAGACGATTTTGAACAAAATTTATCGTAGGTACATAGAATATATTTACAAGATAAAGATAATTATATTGATAATATTGTATTATCTCTCTCTATTGTTATTAAGAAGATAACACCTTCACAATATAGATCTAAAATAGAATTTGTATATAGAATTACCTACTTATCGTAAAGGATTACTTCCTGATGATGAGATTTGAATGAAAGCAGCAGGCTGTTTGGTAGGCAAGGCAACACAAATCAGTACTTAAAACAATGTTATCTATAATATAGTACAAATTTATTCTTGTTTATTATTATCGTTATAAATATGTATAGAAAAATTTGTTCTATTTATTTTATACAGTGAAACTTCGATCAAATGAATTTTTATAAAACAGGTTTCCAAAACTAGCTCAGTTGGTTAAGGCGTAACCAATTCCGTCCGCGGTATTAGGCTTAGGGTATCGTGTTCGATTCCCGCCGTCGCAACAAAATTAATTTAATTAAAAGTTGTGATGGGCTGGTGTAGTGCATGGTATATGCATGAAGGAGGTGCACCCAGCTTCTAAAATTGAGGAGCTGATAAACGAAATTATCTGCGGAAAGGTGGTAAAACACATATATGGAATCACAATGGGCTCTATAGCCTAAGTGTGTCCTTCGTGGACAGCCAATATAACCTAACCTAACCTTTGCTAAACTACACAAGGATGGTATTTAACGTTCTCTGAATCGAATAGATGAAAATGAATGTCCAATAATGACAGTATTTGGGCAATTTACAGAATGGTCCAATTCATAACAACAGGATTTCATCCAATGGTATATAAGAAATGACAATTTTTCGAGGTGCGTATAGTTGAGAAAATGTCTTTTTGTAAATACAGGTTGTAGATATTTTAGAAAAATATTATTGTTGTGAATACTGTCAAGACGGCTGGTTTTAAAATTAGGCATTTGGCATAAAATGTCCCAATCGTAAAGTACTTCCTAACGTTATTATTTTTGCGCTGAAGGTATAGAAGCAATCGAAATTTTGTTCTCGAAGCCAAGTCGCCCAAACGCCCTCAACCGCTGATTTTTGGAATTTATTTGCATACGCCTTCAATCATGAAAAATCCTTAGCACACACTGTAAACTTTCAAATTTCTCTAAACAGGATTTTATGTTCAAAAAAATATCCTTTTTCTTATAAAATTTTAACGACCTGAATTTAGAAAAGGATAATGTCCTGAATTTAAAACAGGATAAGTGTATTGAGAAATTGTCATTATTTTAACTTCATCTACAATTTTATGAAAACCTGTTATTATAGTTTGGGAACACTGATTGAAAAAATAAAATTCTAAGTAGAAAAATATTTAGCAGTTTTTCGATTCGATAATATTTGAGAATTTTTATTTCTATTTCTTAAGAATGTAAGTTCATTCGATGAGTAAAATTTCTGAATTTAGTAATTTTTCAAAATTTGACAGAGTACAGTGCAGTACATTCAGTTTCTAGATTCAAGACCCTGCTTATTCCAATAACATCAGAGTAAAACTGTAACAAGGAGTCGGACAGAACGTAAATAGAGCCTCTTGTGATTACAAGCCATGAATAGAAAAATTTTATAAAGAAATTTAACGTTTAAAACTGCTTATAATTCGTCCAATTTGTTAAAGTTTTACTGTAAAAACCTTATTTCACAAATAATAAAATATTCCTAAACAACACAGATTTAAATTTACATATTTAATAGTAATTTTCCATACTAAATGAAAAACACGTGTCTTTTACAATTTCCTGCATTGTATAACAGAAAATTTTTACATCATTTTTTTTATAATCAAATAAATAATCCTCTTATTTATAATGAATTCCATATTCCTGTATCTACAATGTTCATATTTCCATACAAATAATTTTGGTAGCAAGCTAAACTTTGATAAACTTCATGGAAAAACTAAAATACAACTTCAAAACTTTTTTTTATAACGAGATGGCAATATCTTGGGGATGCAAGCTCTTTTATCTATAGCGGAGAAAAAACTTTCACGGATTCAGAAACATTCACGGATTAATTTCAATTTATAAAACAAATTATCGAAAAATAAAGGATATTACTTGTAAATTCCATTGTAAATAAATAATAAATTCACTTGTTATTTAAAGTATGTGTTATGTATTCCAGTCTAAATATACTTAGATCTTCTGGAATTTAAAAATTTTTGATACTAACTTTAACCACTAGTGAAAAATTGCTGCAAATTAAAAAACAAAATTTGCAGCGCAGGAGTTGCGTTAGCTAAGCAAATTCCCCCAGAGATTGAAAAAATTTCACTTTTTTTTTTAAATCGAATATTGCATTTTATAATTTTTCAAGAATTTTTATTTCGAAAACTAAGCTCTAAGAGAAAAAATCACAACAGTATTTTTTTGCTTAAAATGATCAAAACCCTTCTTGATACCAAATTGCGACTGCTAGAGAGTTTACAGACACTTAAACGCCTAGAGATACATATAATATATATATATATATAAATTTAAAGGTTGGTCATTTTTGACATCTATTACGTAAGATCGATGGTAATTGGAAGAACTTTTCCTAATATTCCACCATCAGTACAAAAGCCATAGCTCCATTTCCTTCGGCAATTCGCTGAAAGACATTGGTTATGTTGTGTTGTTATTAATTAATATAACAAATATAGACCCTGCATAAAGGCGTTACTTAAAACTCCCTAACAAAGTATTTTTAAAGTGTTTTATTTATAGTTGTAATATTTTTATTTACTACTATTCATTTATAAAGAAATTTTGAACACTAACAGAATGTTTCAGAAACTCTCTGTGAAACTCTACAATGTAAGTTTCTGCAATCTAAATATTTAAGGCATTGTATATTAATCAATATTCCAACGAAGCTTATAATCAAAACTGTAGTTTATTTTTATTAACTAATAAACGAACCAACACCTACGGTATAAAACTTTCGTAACAGTTATCAGATCATTAACTACTTAACAAAATGATCATAGTATGGACCACTAATCACCAAAAAAGAAAGTAATAAGTTATGTGTGATTTTGAAATTCATAAGAAATAAATTCGACAAGAATCGTTAATTTTATTACATATGTTAAATGTACGGATTGTTCAAGTTCCTTGAACATGACTGTAACAAACATATTATAATATCCTTAACAAAGATTAACTTTTATATAAAATTTAACGATGCATTACAAAAATATTCTCTTCTCTATAGGTCTATAGTCATATGAGATTGAAAACCTGTTGAATAACCCTTCATTGACACCTTTATAACAAGCTTCTATTAGCTTGGCCTATTCGCACCGTGTATGAGTTTTATTGGAGGCGTTTCCATGGTAACGATACACTACTTTAATTGTAGAATTGTATGGATGCATATATAAAATTGTATGGACTGCATTAATGACTTACATTGAAAATTTATCGATCATAGTAAATCTTTTTCCTGCAAATGCAAAATAACCTTTTTCCTCATCATGAATTTTAGCCGGAACAATTCTGACAAAATCCAGAAAGAACCCTGCGCTTACTTTAATCGTATTAATCCTTAATATTAGAAAAATTCATTTGCATCCGTTGCCATATTTTCTTAAACTGGTGATAATTTTTGATAGTATGTGATTTGCCTTACAATTTTAGAAGTAGAAGGGACATCGAATGTCGTATATAGGACATTCAAAAAAATTATATACAAGTCATACTCTCATCAACATATTCTTCATATTCAAAGTCGAGTTCTGTTGTGAGTTGAAGTATCATTCATACAAAATTATTAACGTCTGTTCTTTGTGTTACACTTTAAAAAGGTTAATTGAAAAATTAGCATAGAGCTCGTTTTATGATTGGTCTAACATTACAACAATGTATTCACATTACTTATTATGCCAGAATATATCAAGTATAAAAATAAATCAGTATGACATTCAATGCAGGGCAACGCACCTGCATAACGAGATGTAATGTACAATATTCGAGAAAATTAAGCTAAAAGTGCTTAAATATCATTAATAACTTTTACTCGGGTATATTTCTTCTATTAGTAAAGAAATGAAGGCATTGAAATCTTAAATCTGCCCAGGAATGAAATAAATTTTAAACATATAGAAACATGCCACATTTGAGAGTTACAATCATTCATTCGGTTATTTTTTTCTTTAAATTCTGAACTATTGTTGTAAAATCCCGATTATATACTGGCCATGCTTGCCTTTATACATAATTTAACGGGCTATTTAAATCATTCTAACCAATACTTACCCTGTATATTTTATATGTTTCTTTGTTTGTTTGTTACCCTTTCACACGCAAACTATAGCTCATACATCAGACTAACACATGAGCTATAATTTATAAAGATATAATAAAAATAATAAAAATCTTAGTCTGGCATTTCACTGCGCCATCTATGTGTATCATTTGGAATCATAAATTAAATATGTCTGTTAAAAAGGTAAACAAAATACAATTAATGGGCATCTGTTCTGATATACTCAAAGAATTATGACTATTATACGTTTAAAAAAAAAATGAACCAATATATATATATATTTTACCTGTGTAAAACAATCCCTACCCCTATTTCGAGCTTTATGGAAGAGGAATAAGTGAGAGCAAGAGAGATGAAGCGAATTGGGTAGGTATCAAGCTAGTAAAATATAGAACCACCTGCGCTAAAATTTAGATATCTTCATATATTTTAATGATTGTTCTTTGCGAATTCGATGGGAAAAATGAAAAATTAACAGCGGCAACGAAACAGTTCTTAATCATCTTTATATGTAAATTTAAGTAGACTAAAAACCCTGCATTTCAGAAACATTTTTCGTTACATTATTGTTTAGAAAACCTTATTTCTATCCAAAAATTCTATAAAACATAAGCCGAAGATTTGATTTTTATCTTTTAAAACAGTGTTTTTTACAAAAATATCAAATTATAAAATTAGTTGAAAATGACTATTTACATTTGGAATAACTACTAGAATAGGAAAATTAATCACCGATACAAAGTGATTTTTCTATTAAAGCTCAGTATCAGCGATACCTGAAATCGTCAATGCATCCATTTCAAGGCTTCCTCGTGAGAGGGACTATACAAAGCTGCGTAGCATAACACAGAAGAGGCACATGGAAAGTAATTTGAGTAATATTTTTGCATAAACGAAGCGAATTATGAAACCGATTTGCTGTGCAGTGTTAGTTTGAAACACAAATTTATTATTATCAATTTACCACTACCCAGCTGTAATTTATCAGTTTAATAAGAGGCAGAAAATTTATGAATACTCGAAAATCCATCCACATATGTTTATAACTTTTATGTATATGAAATTCAATTTGATATGTAACGTAGGAACAACGAAGAGAATGCTCTTGTAACGTAACATTCATTATAGATAACAAACGCGCTATAATATAATGTGAAGTACCATTCATTTTTAAATGCAAATTGCAAATTAGTTTAAAATTTTAAATTACATAATATTTTACATAAAACATGTGATGCATTATTAACAAATTCAAAGAAGCTATTTACACGCTAACGTATAAAACTAATGGGGACATAACAAATTTTGAGTATTTTTTAAAATACTTACATGCTTTTATTGATGTTCTTTAAAACATTGCATTTGTTTCAAATTTTGAATAATTTATATAAGTCAAAGACACGATATTTTTAATAGCTTTTTCCATCTTATCACATTATACCATAAAATATTTGACAGTGAAACTGTGCACTTCAATGGATTAACGCACATTATGTATTTTCTTGTAACCATATAGAAAAAAAAATAGAATAAGTTGAAGGAAACGAAAAAATATACAGAAGACGGGACTCGAACCTGAGTACTCTAAATATACGATCTAGCACGTAACCAAGTTCGTCTCTTGTGTTCTACGTGACTCAATTTTATGTAGTGCTTTTGCGTCATTTGATTCTTACATATTTTCGTTTTCGGTTGATGTTCGCCTTCGTATCCGGCAGCAGGATTAAACTCGGTGAAAGATAGCGTCACAATTGCTCGTCAACAAAAAAAAATTTGTCCTTTGACCTTTTGGGATTTAAATTGAAAAATTCATTGAAACCACCTGACCTTTCATTTTGCTCCACGAATCTTCATTAATTATTCTTTATGGAGCTTCTCTCTCGCATTCCTATATTTTTTATCTTGCTGAAATAACATCAGAATGGTTTGATCAGTGACACTAGCGCGGAAGTAAAAATAAAAAAATACTTTTATGTTCAACTCATATCTACCCAAAAGATAAAATTGTTGTGAATAATTGTCAACATTATTTTTACGTTAACTTGCAAATAGGTGCATGGTTATATTTTAACGAATAATTTATTGAATAATGTAAATTACTAATATATATTCAGTCTTTTGTAAAAAAAATTTGCTTCAGGTGATATATTATTGGACTCGATGTTTAAATGAAAATCTATTATTAAGTTCACAGCAAAGAGAACTTTTTGTAATCGGTCCAATCTATACATTTCATGATCAGAATAATATATTTACACCCTTTTTAGAAGGCAGTTTAGCTATGCACTTGTGTGTGTGAATGAAATGCCTTAAATTTCAGTTATTCTGCCTAGAATTAAAAAAACCGTATTATTCTAGCATGTAAGAAAGGGTTAGTTGGTCATTTGCCAAAATGGATATTTTTTACTGCAAATTATAGCAAAAACATCAAAATTTGTTGTAAACATACTTTTGCAATCTTTTTTGTCATAACATACTTACAAACTGGGAAAAAAACTAAATTCCTTGTTTTTTTTTGTTACAGATTTAAGTTCCGAGCAAACATTAGTACAACGAATTGCTGAGTTACAAGTAAAATTACAGTATTTGGATTCAATGTATCGCTCTAGGCAAGAAGATGTTCAAGTGTTAACACAACAATTAGGAAATATTTTCACTGATGCTAATTCATCGGGGGATTTACCAACACCTAGACATGTGAATAGTTTACAGGTAAGATTTTATATTCTTAATTTTTATATTTCACCGATCCAATGATTTGGGATAAAAACGAATTGAATTATCCTAAATTTGAAAAATTGGTTTATACAAGAAATCAGTTTCTGACTTACACCAAAAGAGTTTTATTTAAAAAAAAAAAACATTATTTGATTTATGTAGATGGGATTTTACTGTATATTTATGGAAGTATCATCGTATGACTCATTGTAAGAAAATAAATCACTTAAGATGTGATTTGATAAATTTTAGTAAATCTGGTTCACTTTCCTGTATTAAATTAAATAATTTACTTGCGTAGGACACATAAATGACTTTAAATTCATCATTTTTCTGGATTATTAATTTTATTACGTCGTATCCTAGTTTTCTTATGCCATTTTCAATAACAAATTATTCTGTAAACTACATCAAACTACAAAACAAAGTGGTATGCTTATCGACATGAAGTAAATGTTAAATAAAAATTATATTTTAATATAAAATTCACCATTACTATATTACGTCTACATACAGAGTTTCTTAAAAGTTCAGGGATTAAAAACTTTTTAAAAATCTGTTATTTAAAAGTATTTATATTCGCAGATTTGAGTACTTCAATTTGTCGTTTCCATGTCAGTGCAGAGTTAGCTTGGCTAATTGCAGCTTGATCCTTGAAAGTACGCCACGGATGTTTGATTCAAGAGGAAGGTTTTTATGTATAAAATAGTAGAGAAACACTGATAATTTTAGAATTTAAACGAAATTGTGAATAAAAGAAGAGTAAGTGACGGCATAACACAATAATCTCTGTATTTAAACTTGAAGTTTCCCAGTGAAGCGGTTGGTTCACAGCTAGTGTTTTATAAACTTTAAATTTTCTATAAAACTTGAATGAAAATTACAAATTAGGTTCCCTCGCTTTTCAGTGTAAAATTATATTGTATAAATGAATGCCAATATATTTAATTCGAAACCGTTGTTTTAAATTAATTGATTTGATTCGACAGAAATTCTATCTTAAATTATTTTTTATTCAACTTTACACAAATTTATTTGGCTTACAAAAAATTGTTTCGAGGTGTCAATTTTCATGCAAAGACCAGACTTGTAATTAATTTTTCTTTTAAGTATAGAAGTAACTTTCTAATTTTAGGTTTCTTTTTAATATATTCGATTTTCAAAGAAAAAGTATGAGACAAGAACTTTGTAACGTTTTGGAATTTATTTTCGCAGTACCTACATTTCAAGGTCATTTTAACATTATAAGAACCTAAATGGCCGAGCGGTCTAAGGCGTTAGTCTTTGAGCGTTGGACTATTTAGACTTAGGTTCTGGGTTCGAATCCAGGCAGCGGCAGTGTGAACAATTTATAATTAATGGGAGTGCAGAATTGCTCACATTGTCGTCGCTTGAGTAAGAACGAAGTAACCGATTCCACCCACATCGGAAATGTAAATGTAAATATGAATGTAATATAATAAATAAAGATTAACAAATAATGATATGGGTGGCCTCTGTTATAGGCGTATATGTCAGAGAAACGGAGGTTAAACCCCCATTATCTTTTTTTTTTTGTAGAATTATTTTTAAGGCCCACAAAATTCATTATATAACAGCTGTTAAACTATAGCTTATGTTTTAAACTATAACAAAGTTTTTCGTCGAACAGTTCTTACCTCCTTTTCATAAATTTTTGGACACCCTGTATAAAACATACATACAAAATTGTTAGTAAATAATTAAAGTATTTAAAATTGTAATGTAAAACCAAATAGGCATTAGTTAATAATTCTCTATATAGATAATGTTTAAACATGTGGAATTCTTAACGTTAGATTAGACTTATAGTGGTTTTTGTTTTAAATACTTGCATTTATATATGTTTTTTATTTGTATAAGTTGAACTATAAAAAAGTGATTATTATGAACTTCCCATATGGAAGTTTTAGTAATTGGTCCGATAATTCAAATGGAAAATTTGAATATACAATGAATAAACACCCACCTTTAGATTGATATCTACAAGTCTACGCATTTACCTTCTAATGTTCGTTCGTAGGAATTTTTTCGTTCCCGATTTGTCGTGAATTAAGGCAGAACTTTCGTGAAATGGCATTTCTTAGAAATTAAAAAAAATATATAATGTTAATAAAAGTATCCAGTATGTAATAAAAAATTTTCACCGCCTGTAGAATGAGATGTTAAAAATTAAAATGTGCATAGTTAACATGCTGGAAGCATACCGAGTATAAAACAAATCATGATACTTTTCGATACACAAGTAAAATTTACAAAATTTAAAAAACCTTCAAGAAATTTTTCGAGTACGGACCCCCAAACTTGCATGTGAAACGTATTTAAGAACACTCCCCATTAAATTACTTTTCAAACAAAACAATAAAATAGTTTCATCCCAGTAGGCGCTACGATGCCACAGAAAGACGCAGACAGACAGACACACATAGAGGTCAAACTTATAATAAACCTTCTTTTGGTTCGGGGGTTAAAAAATTTGTTCCAAATACAATGTACCGAAAAAATCGAAGAAAATTAAAATTTTTAGTTAATACCACGTGATCAAAAACGGTTTACAAGGTTGTTCACGGGAGTAAAGAGTAAAGGCAATTTTTGACCCCGAACCAAAAAAAGAGTGTTATAAGTTTAACTCCTATGTGTGTCTCTCTGTCTGTGGCATCGTAGCGCCAAAAAACGGATGGACCGATTTGGATTTTTTTGTTTCGTTTGAAATATAATTTAACGAGGAGTGTTCTAAGTAATTTTTCAAGTGCGGGTTTAGATTTCCGTACCCGGAACCACTACAAAATAGACGATGATCCTCAAAATCGGTTCAGTTGGAGAAGCTCAAAGGAAAAAGGTAATTTAATGGAGATACGTTTCAAATGCGAATAAAGAGTTCCGTACCCGAAAAATTTCTCCAGGGTATTTTAAATTTTGTAAATACTTGTTGATTACAATACAACCTAATCATAAGTCTATGATTGGCTATAGTACTACCATAGATTCAAAACCAACTTGGCTGAAAATCGCGCTGTTTTTATCACTTTCTTTTGTATAACTTAAGTAAATGTGAAACAATATATTTATGACAACAAAAATTTTCGTACCTATATTAAAAATACATACTTATAGTAGTTTATTTAAATCGAGTACTTTTCTTTTTGTTACTTTTTTGGAAACACATAAGAAAACTTAAATTAACACTTTTTATGGGCTCTGAAAAATACCATATAGTGGTATAGTAATAATAGTAATATCAGTAATCTGTGATGGTTTTCCGAAATCAATTATCTTATAATGGATAAAGACAGTTTTAGAAACTTATCTATTCAATTATTCGATAACAATTTGCATTATTTAACGTACACCTTGTATCTATACGTTCTTTCGTAATATGTGGTTCTTTATATAAATGTTGTTGTTTGCGATCTAAAAACCACTCGTTACCTACTTAAATAATATATTATATCGTATGGTATCTTCCGTTATTTTATGCAAATAAATTATTTCTTTAGTAAATATTATGAAAATTTTAACTACAGTTATAAACATTTCCTTGTTTACACATATTCTTATGTAATATACTTATCTTTATATCGCAGAATCCTTGTTTCTTTTAAAGGAAACGTTTGAAATTAATTTTAAAAATTTTTGGAATTTATTTTTGTGTGGATATTTCTCTTGGGTCAATTAATAAATGCTACAATAAAAGAAATGAAAAGAAAAATATTAAACTATACATACTGTCTTATAAATATTTTTTTAGATCCATGAACCTATGAGACCTCACAGAAAAATTTTGCTTAAAATAACTTTTTACGCTCTTAAGTTATCGTGATCATGGATTGATGGACTGTAGGACGGGTAGATAAATTTGATCCACGAAATTATATCAATAATTTTAATAATACTTGTATCAAAATTATTTCACCAAAATTAATCTTTTTCTAAGCATAACAAACTTCAGACTAATCTTCAAGATCTACATGTCTTCTAATAGATAACCTTTCAGAAACGCAACAATGACTAAAAGACAGATCCCTGGAAAAAAAGGCCAGAAAATATGGCTTATCAGTAAAAAAAATTTAATAACTGGAACCAATTTTAAATTTAGTCTTTTTCCACAGGAATTACTTTCCAAAGCAATTTATAACAAGTTTTTTTTAATTTTTATTACAGATTGATAATCACATGTTAATACGTTCGCTTAACATGTCTGGATTTCGTGCTGCAAGTGGATTAGAACCAGATAAACAATTACGTTTACCATCAACATTTCAATTTCTACCACATTTATTAGATGATCCACAAAGTTTACGACCCGCGTATTTAGTTTCACGTGGACGTACCGGAGTGTCTGTAGTGTTAGGTGTACCAACTGTGCATCGTGAAAAACAAAGTTATTTAATACCGACTTTACAAAATTTAATAAGTGGTATGGATACAACGGAAGCAGAGGATTCATTAATTGTTGTATTTGTTGGCGAGGTAAGTTTTTTGTAAATACTTTTATGATTGTGTTAAGTTAATCTTAAGAAACCTTAGTGACGATTACATTTTAAAGACAGTTAAATCATTTTATTTAGAAATAAAGGTGAACGAAAACTGTCTAGGCAGCCTAGAATTGTTGTTTGATGAAATTTTATAGAAAAAATATGAAATCAGTTTTCCAAAATACAAGTGAATTTGTTCTCTACTCTTTTACGGTGTAATTCGATCTTTCAGCTACAAGAGATTTAGTGTTAATTTATTTGTTTGAAGTTAGGTTGATCTTTTTCTTATATATTCTCGAATGTATCAGTGTTGAATGTTCGAAAAATTATTTTCCAATGGTTCATCGAATTATGCGAAATTATAAAATTTTATCAACTTTTTACAATATATAACTGAACTAATCAATCTTATTTAGAATTAACAATTTTGAGTTTGAGCCGTGCTTAAGATTTTACATAAACATCGCTGTTTTATTCGGTTATTCTCAGTAGTTTTAATAAATTAAAGCGACGATGTTGAGTTAGGTGTATAATTTTCATGATAAAATAGAAAAGTTTTTTCAAGGGAATTTTTATTGATTACAGTAATTTTCTATTTGTCGATCACCACTTATTTGGTGGCATAGGTGCTACATATCGCGTGCTACTCATTCCATTCTAATTATAATTTATACTGCTACAATAAACAAGCAAATTTTTCTTATATTGTGTGGTTTGCGGTATCTCGACAAAGACATCATTGCGACAAAAACGTCTAAGATAAGTTTAAACTATTAACAGCATAAAACCAGTAATCTGGAAAATCAGTAATCTTAACGTTTGACAGTTGTGCTGGAAAGCTATAGGTCTAGCTCCTGGTGGTGACAATATTTGTTTTAATTTATTACATTGTCGTTGCATGCGTTGCAATCTTACCTTTATCTACTCACATAAAAATACAAGATTGTTAAAATTTTAAAAATGAAATATGTAAGAAAAAATAAATGACGTTGTCTCTGCTTTAGCTTAAGAATAATTAAAATTAATTTATTAATTAAATAATTTTAATCCAAGTTTTTACAAGATCATGCGCCGAAATAAGGTAGACTAGTAGTAATATTTAATAAAAAATGTTAATTTGCATTCAATTTATTTTGTATGTTTTTTCACATGAAATTTTCATTAAATTTCTCTGAAATTTGTTTAATAAATATTTAAAAGCAACAGTGAATATAGCTGAAGGGTTTATTTAATACTTTTTTCGTAAGAGCCCCCTTTATGATATTCCCTTTATAATTTATTTTAAATATTTAAATTTGGATTATTTTACACGGCATTTTTTTTTTTGTTTTTTGTAAAAATATGTATAAAGATAGACAAGAGAAAATAAAGGAAAAGGAAAATAAAAATTAATATAAATTTTTGTTGTTTAAAAAAAATGTATAGTTTTCAACTGTTCGGAGAGAAAAATTACTTCAAAAATAGACATTCTGGCTTCTGGCCACTGGATACTCTAATCTTACCAGGATTTTCAATTTGAATCCTTGGGAAACGTAATGACCACTTAACATAGAGTAGTTATAACAATCATCAGCAACCAACTGTGTTTGTTAAAACATATTCCAAGTCGATCAAAAGAAATGGAGTTTCTTTTGGATTTTACTTGAACATGTAAGCTCTGTACGAAAATTCAGTTGATTTGCACAAAGTTCCCACACTGAAAAAAAACGTCCATCTTTTCTGGTATACTTAATGAATAATTACGACTATTATACATTTAAAAAATAGAAAATCATACATATATTTTACCTGCGTAAAACAATCCTTACCATTATTTAGTGTTATAGAAAAGGGATAAAAGTGAGAGCAATCTTTATCAATCTTTACTTTTAAATCCAGCGAAGCGGGTGGGTAGCACTCTAGTGATTAAATAATTATCATTTTTAGGGCGCAGTGATCAAAAGTCATAGCTCTCATTTAGTACTTATAAGTATTCTAAATAATAAAATTGAAACTTTAATACAATAAACCTACAGCATAGACAATCCACGCATGTAGGAAATAAGCCATTTATAAATATTTTCACATGTGATTAAATAAATAAATGTTATTAGCACATTTAAAATGTTATTTATAACATTACACACAGTCACACTGTTATAGTTTACGTAATGAGGTTAATGAAATATAATTTATTTTATTTTAAATTAAAATTTATTTATCATTGTCATTGAATGAAGAGTGCATTGTCTTCATCACTCTGAAATAAATGACTATGACTGTGATTTATACCAAGTAATTGACTGTACCTAGCATATTTATTGTGCGAGGCAATTACTATTATTTGTAAGTAAATAGGTTAAGTTCAAGGTTTTTATTCTGTATTTATTCATGGAAAGATTAAATAACATTTATGTTCTTTTCAATAGCGATATGAAATAAAAGGCCGAAGCGGGCGGATAGAGTTTCTGAGATATCGCAATTTTTGGATCGATTTTAGTCCACATCTCAAAAACTATTCGACCAGTCAACAAATGCACCCGATTTTTGTACTTTTTGGGTCAAAATTACTTTATATACTGAGTTTTATCGAAATTCTGGATAAAAAAATTTCGATTTATTTTTATCGATTTTTTGCAATTTTTATAAGGGGAAAAAATTGAGAAAATTTGAAAAAATTGAGAAAATCGGGAAAAAACTTTGTTTTGGAATTTGAAGAAACTTAGTGGATGGGGTAATTTTGATCCAAAGAATATAAAAATCAGGTTAATTTCATGATCGGATGCAGAGTTTCTGAGATATCGCAATATTTGGATCGATTTTAGTCCGAATCTTTAAAACTATTCGACCAGTCAACAAATGCACCCGATTTTTGTACTTTCTGGGTCAAAATTACCTTATAAACTGAGTTTTATCGAAATTGGAGATAAAAAAAATTTTTCGATTTTTTGAAATTTTTTTAAGGGGTACCCCTTTGAAAAAATCGAGAAAAACGTAAAAAAAAATTTGTTTTGGAATTCGATGAAACTCAGTGAATGAGGTAATTTTGATCCAAAAATCTTAAAAATCGGGTTAATTTAATGATTAGATGCAGAATTTCTGAGATATCGCAATATTTGGATCGATATTAGTCCGTATCTCAAAAACGACGCGACCAGTCAACAAATGCACCCGATTTTTGAACTTTTTGGGTCGAAATTACCTTACATACTGAGTTTTATCCAAATTGGAGAAAAAAAAAATTTTTTCGATTTTTTGAAATTTTTCCCTTTGAAAAAAATCGGTTTACAAAAAATAAATCGCATTTGTCGGGGGCTTTTTAAATTTTGTAAATTTTACTTGTTAAAGTTTCTCTAAAAGTATTGGTTTAAAAAAAATATAAGAGTTTGATTCAAATAGTTATATTCCTACCAAGTATCCTATTTTGAGGTATAGTTCCCAACACTCTGGAAGCATAAATTATTTCATTATCCTTTTCATATTATCGTTTCTCTCTCTTTTTTCATTTTTTCTTTTTAATTATTTATTAACTTAGAAATGTAAACAGTGTAACATTATTATTGTTTCTTTAAATATCATGACATACTTTCTTCATATAATATTTATCTTATTATACTATGTGTATATGAAATATACCAAGGTATACTAAGTTTAGTCCCAAGTTTGTAACGCTTAAAAATATTGATACTAGGAACAAAATTTTGGTATAGGTATTCATAAAATCACTTAATTAGTCCATTTCCGGTAGTCTGCCTGCCTGTCTGTTTGTCGTCTGTCGTCTGTCGGCTGTCGGCTGGCGGCTGTCGGCTGGCGGCTGGCGGCTGTCCGTCTGTCATCACGATTACTCAAAAATGAAAAGAGCTATCAAACTAAAATTTTATAATGTGCTGAGGACGTAAAAAGACAAGCCGTGGTCGTAAATGAGCAACACAGGCCAATTGGGTCTTGTAAACCGTTAGAGATAGAACAAAAGTTTAAATGTAAAAAATGTTCCTTATAAACAAATTAACAACTTTTGCTTGCAACATTTTTTCGTAAACATCACTGTTTACCCGTGAGAGCGCATATTATGCGCAAATTGTAGTATTATATGGTCATATCAGTTATATGTGTGTGACATGTATCTATGTGTAATGTGACAGAGTAATCAAAACTCCCTATACATGATATTTCAACAATTGACTCAGTCAATTGTTTGTTTTCACTTGATTCCTCTTTAACATTAATATATTTTATGTTTCTTTTCTTATACAAAAATTTTGTATATTCAAAATATCATAATTCTGTACCGTATAGAAGAAGGAAGAATAATAGAAAAAAAAAGATAAAAAAGAAGTAGAAGAAGGAAGGAATTTTAAATATGAAGAAGTTGTTATTTTCCACTTTGTATTAATAAAAAATATCAACTGAGTTGTATAGTTGAAGCATTGAAGCTTCAAGAATGAAAAAATAACTCTGATTAACTTCAAAGATACATTAAACATAACAGAAAAGATGAGAAGATAATTTTGGTTAACTTCGAAAAATACATTAATCATAACAGTCGAAGGCTTTCAATCTTTTTTTTGTCAAACATATGAACACATGTGGGCCAGTTTTTGTCATGACTCTACTATTACATCGAGAGTTTTTCCCTTCGTCTTTTACAATTTTTTTGTACAGTTATATTTCCGGATTTTAACATACCATTATCTGAAACGGAAATGATACATTTCGTCAGGTAAAAAATAAATTAATAATATTGTTTTTGTAAAAATAGGATAATAAAAGTTATTGGAATATTTTGACCAGATCCAATTATATAATCTGATATTTTTTAAAAAATCCCTTTCATTATTAAGTGAAATTTACTCATATCTACTGATTATCATTTGCTACTGGTTATCGAATGATAGTCAGCGAATGAACAAATTTATAAATTTTTACCCTATTCGTATCTCCCAAATTAGTACTCAGATCCAAATTTGGAAAATATTTTTTTTGTTGCTCTTGATAAGCTTATTTTGGTAAGCCGGGTTTCTGCAGTGAATAACAGAACACGGTGTATATTTCTTCAAATTCTTCGTTGACGCGACTATATATTATGATGAATACACAAGTGTATAGTACTTCTTGCAATGTTTTACTACCTAAGTACTGACATGACGTAAGAAGGTGGAATACTGTTTTGTATTACATTTAAAAAGAAGAGGGCTGTTGCTTGTTGCAAGTTTGAACTATTTACATTTTAAAGTTTCAATGAATATAACATTTGTACATAAGAAGTTTTTACGTTCAAGTTAAATAATTTCTTATATTATTTTTTAATGGAGAAAAGGAAAAAAAAACACTTTAAAATTTTATGGCCCCAACGTTATCTGGCACTGTTATTACACCAAAATGTACATTCAATATTTTAAAATAATAATAAAATGATAAGGTTTGATGGAATCGTTTTCAGAAAATAATATTTTGATATCTACTAAAGCTGAAAGAATGTTAATAATTCGGTAGTCGAAATGCCTTTTTTGGTGAATTTTTAAAGCAACTAGTGTCTTGCCGATTCCTTAAAAGGAAACACTACCCCAAAAACTAGAATTAAAACAAATTTTAAAATGTCTA
The DNA here is from genome assembly GCF_905475395.1 of Chrysoperla carnea. NCBI lineage: Eukaryota > Metazoa > Arthropoda > Insecta > Neuroptera > Chrysopidae > Chrysoperla > Chrysoperla carnea. The sequence goes on from NC_058339.1 coordinate 37,353,182, forward strand.
ATTATTCTTGCACTTTTAATTTAAAGACTGGTCAGACATCAAAAGCTCAAAGCTAAAGTAACATACCATTATCAATGAAGATCGTTTTTTATAGGATTTTAATTAGAGATTTATCTGTTCTTTGTTTGCTATCAAATCTCTCCAGTTTAATTTGACCTACTTCTCGGTTTCCGATTGAGCTAAAATTTTGCATTTATAAGTAAATCGGATGACAATTAGTTTCATCAATGAATATAGCCAGAAAATAGCCATTCTAAGGAAGACCTCGATAGCAGGTTCTTGATTAGTTTGATGATTATTTTTTAAATATTTCTTTTTATATAGTATTGAAAATCAGAAACCTTTCAGATAGTGCAAATAATCCGATAGGGGGGGGGGAGTTAAAAATTAAAGTATAGCAAGAAAATATTGTCTTATATTAATATTAACTTGCTGTTTTAAGAACAAATTTTCCTGCTATTACTTTTTTCAGTTTATTATTTACTTCTCAATAAACATGGTAAATTATAGATTTAAGTGAATAAACAGAAACCTATTTTATCTATCTAATCGATAATTGATAGTATAACTCATGAAAAGTTGATAGAGTCTTAGTTTCTTGTAAGACTGTCAACAAATGTTAACATTTTGGAAAAATTTACTATACGATAGATAAACATTTAAGCTAAAAAAATCTCTGAATCTTATATTTTTTAATTAACCTTGGCGGCCAAAGGATCTCCTTAACATTTACAGTTTTTGTCGGTGTCTAAAGTGCATAAACAGTTTATACATAAGTTTATCTTTATTTCTTAACCCAAATAAGCAAAAAAAGTCAATTTTCTTTAAGTGTGCCATTGAAAGAATCCAGGTCTATTGAAAGAATAAACTTCCTTTCTTCATTATTTTTTCAGTCATGTTCCTAAACTGTGGTCAAAATGAATTGTTAAGGTAGTTAAGGTTGTTACGGTAGTTAAAGGTTATACGTCTTTAGAGATGAGTAATTGTTGTAAATTACGTAATTGTAAAGAAATATTCTCATTAGAACATTTAACATTTATACATATTCAGACCTTGACAGTCTGCAAAAAAAATTTTTAATTTAAATGCTGGTAGTAAATATACTTCTCCTAACCTTGCAGTTGCAAATATATGAATGCAAACTTATATTATTATTAAAAATGTAGGATATTATATTAAAAAATTATCACATAATCAGAAAATATATGAATTTTATATTAAAAAAATAATATTCATTTAACACATGAATTAATGTTATATGTATAATTAAATTATATTTTTATATTATACAACTTTTTTTTTGTAAATGCTACGGTACCTCCATTAAATTGTATTTTATGCATATCATTATTAAAAAACTTTTTAATTCAATTTTAGAGTATGCATTTCATACACAAAAAAATCTTTGAAAAATGTACAGTGTGCTTTATATAAATGTACAATTTGTATATGTGGACGATAGAATTGCGTATAATCGTGAATGATTGAGTAGCGAAATGGTTGGTGACTTCAGTACAGCGTAAGTTTTGCAGCAGATTCAATATCACTCAAAATAGTCCCGTACCCACTGGAGACACAATCTTACTTCGGATTGATAGTTTTTGTACAATTGGCTCATAAAAAAAGATTATTTTATTATTGAGCTAAATATAATTATCTAAAACTAAAACTGCATCTCTCTCAGGCTGGAGCAGAGTTATTTCAATTTATTTTATTGGAGGTCCACCGCTATAACAAATTTAGTATCGAGCCGCTCCGAACAAAACAATAGTGGTCGATATGCGTTATTCTGGAGTTCACGATGATAACTCCATGATGACAACTGAAAAATAATTTTTTGGGCTAAAAAATATATTGCAGTCAAAATGCTCGCCCTTTCTAACAGCTGAGTACTTCCAGTTCAAAAAACATTGTGTATTAAAATCTTTTGCATTAAACACTCTGTATATTAACTGTGTATGCAAATAAATCAAATTTTTTTATCTTTTATGCTTTTGTTAACATCATTGACGTATCGCGTGAAAAACGTTAAATGCATGAGTGATAATGGTTGAATGTTTAATTAAAAAATGCTTATTGAGTTAAATCTAAAGAATGTGTGTTTTTTCCTGCTTTCGTATTGAAAAAAAAAAAAATTACTTATTATAATAGTTGAAAAGTCTTAAGAATTTTTTTTCTTAGAATATTATTTAATAATTAAATTTTACTTTGAAAGTCACCCTCAAGTTACGTCGAAATGAAGATCCCAGGCGAGCAGAGTGTATAAAATATTCATCGCGTCGAAAATAGAGCTGTTTCTTGGAAACACACAAAATATTATTATTAAATGTGTTTTGTGGATGAGTGTCCGAACACTAAACTTGAATTATACAAAAATATCCTTTTATTAACTCCCGAACTAAAATACAGGGGTGTTATAAGTTTGATCGCTATGTTTGTGTGCCAATCTGTGCGTCGTCGCGTCTAAACGGATGAATCGATTTTAATTTGTTCGGTTTCATTTGAAAGGTAATTAAATGGAGAGTGTTCATAGCTATCATTTAAGTGCAAGCTTAGGGTTCCGTACCCGTAAAAATATTGGCGATGATCTTCAAAATTGATTCAGTTTGGAAAAGGCATGAGTCATATAATTTTAACATATAAATAATTGCTATGGAAATGAATGGTAAAATAAATCTGGCTCAATTCATTTCGAAATGGCAAAATAATTAAGTAATTCAAAACAATAATTCAAAAGAACAAGAAGAAGTTTTTTAAATTTTGTAAATTTCACTTGTAGCATTGTTAATTAAGATGGCCCTTATATAATACAGGTATTTATAGCTTACTTAATAATCTTTAATATTAGAGAAATGTGATTATTGTTAATATATAAAAAAATAAAGCCGATCTGGCACTTTCACTGTTGTTTCTGGTTGTTTCACTGGAGTTTTCTAGAAATTTGTAATTGATTTTTCTGTTTTAGTTGAGTGAAAAATAAATTAAAAAATTCTAGTAGCAAATGAAATTATGTTGAAAAAAATTTATATTCAAATGTATAACCCCTTGGCCTGTGCAAATATTATGTTTTAGTAATTAAAATACAAATTATTTTTGGTTATATCAACAAGAAATACAAACAAAACAAATAAACGTATTTATCATATCTGTGATATTCGTTCAAAACTTTCCAATGTCCCAAATCGACAGTGATATGTTTTAGTACCATAAAAATTATCAATATTATCAATCCTATTACGCTTTTCCATCAATTTTCGTGTCGGTAGATGTTTTCTATCGATACAATTCTATTTACAGGTGTAAAATGATCTATTTGGATTTAAATTAATTTAGAAAAACGATAAATTTTTCTTCGAAATTTATCATTGAAGGAGCTACGATGCAAAGAAAAACCTTTCAAACTAATAGAACCTCTCTTCTACCGGTACCTGTAATCTGCTCAAGCGATGTTTATGCGGAAATTGTCTAAAAAAGTATTTAATATTCCATAAAACCTAATCGAAATTCAATTTTATTTCCATTTCTTAAATTTTAATCAAATGTTTTTAGGTTTGTACTTAAATTACTGCTTGCTTGACGAAGTTGGAAATAAATGCTATAAATGTAACATCTACATTATTTTAATTTTCCAAGTTCCCAAGAAAAATTCTATTTTTTATAATTTGGAATATTTTAAGTTCAAGTTCAGTTATTATTAAAAATGGCTGAACGTCTTTAGCTTTTGCTTACCAGAACTTTTTTGTTAAACAACTAATGGTTATATAGAACAGCTGATTCGGAAATCTTTCTGCCACCTATATACACAATATATACCATGTGTGTTTGTACCATCTAGGCATATACACATCTGTAGTATGACCGAATACATCCGTTTAGTAATGCATCTAAGCGAGAGGTATTATATACACGCGTTGTAAGACTACAGATACGATACGACAGATCTTCTGTTGTATGCATGCAGAGAGTGGGAGTTTTGTTGCATACTTACTAGTTATCTGTAACTTAAAAACTCCCACTCTCCAAGCGTCTTTCAACGAATGTTCAATACATGTATATAATACCTCTCGCTTAGATGCATTACTAAACGGATGAATTCTGTTATGCTACAGATATGTATATGCCTAGATGGTACAAACACACATGGTATAATACAACTACATGTACGTTCGTATTATGTTCCAGCTTATATGAAGACACCAGGAATTTATTTACAATTTATAAACGCTTTAAGAAATACACCTAATAAATATATGACTAAAAAGCTATTATAATAATTTTCCTTTACATAAACTTACTTCGTAAAACCACAATAATTCTATTAACAAATCATGAGAGCTAAAAAAAACTGAAACCGTACGAAAAGTGTGTAGTACATTATTAAGAACCAATTTTAGTCATACAATGATCGTGCTTTGTGCAATCGATTTTCTTTAGCAAATAGTTTTCATTGAAAAAGATATATATTTCTTTTAAATCAGCCGTAATTTTTCTGAAACCTAAGTAATTTCAATTTTAATTTAATGACGTTCTTGTTTCAAGATTATAGAGTGCTAGGAATTATCGCAGTAGACTGGAATTGTTGTTTAAAATAAACTTCACAATTAATATGCGTGTGTAAACACGTTCGATTGTTCGCAGTTGGTTAAGTCGTAGCCAATTCTGAACGCGGTATATCTAAAAATAATTGAGGAACTGAAATTTTCAGCGAAAGATGATAAAACATCAATTATGGTATGACAAGGGGCCCATGGTCTTAGAGTGTTCCTCGTGAACAGCCAATACACCTTAACTCTCTTAGAGCCTAACACTCTTCGTCCAAGAAAAATTTTTATTGTGAGAAATTCTTTGTTTCGATGTAATTTTTTTGATCCTAAGTGTAGTCATATTTTTCACTTGTACCTACAGAAAGAAGACACACGTTTGTCTGACAATACCTACAGTACGTATAGTAACAATATATAAGTATTTATGTAATATAAAATAAAAGAACAATAACCATAAATTGTAAAGGGCCTTATTTTATTTAAATTACTGGAGTAAGTGAAATTTATTGTAACACATTATATATTTATATATCGTATAGCAAAGTAGCACACCGCGCGTAGTCAATTTAATATATAATGACTATATCCAAGCTATGACTGAACAAAGTGTTTCAAATTTATTCGATTCATTGGAAATGAAGCTTCTCTCCCAACCACTTAAAGATTCAGAGTTTTCCTTTCAAAGAACATAAGTCGACATAGCGGAATACCTTTTCAATTCCCATGTAGGTATTTTCCCAAACAATATAAGTCGTATTAGTGTATGGCTAATAATTTATAGGGAATTCGATCTCAATGTTTACGTTCTGGGAAATAGTCATCGGTTTTATGCTCACTAAAGATACTCACCGTTTAGCACTCACCGATTATTTAGTTCACTTTTAAAAGTGGTTTTAAATATAGAATTCAATCGAACTCAATTTAAACATCGATTTGAATGAAAAAATCCATAAATTACTGATAATTCAAGGAATTTTCGCAATTTTCTATTTTGTAGGGATTGGGTAGGTCTATTTGTCTGCATCTATAAATGGAAACCTGATCGATGAAAACCGATCCATTTTTATCCAAATGATATTTTTCTTCAAAAAAATTCAATTCTTTTTGAATCTATATTTTGGATCCCTTTTGTAAAAACGAAAAAACAACAAATGTTACATTTGTTGGAAAATAATTTTTTTTAACGCATTTTATTTGCCACAATTTTCAAACAAAAGATATGTATCTTTTGCTAAAAAAAAGTAAACTTTGATGGTATTGACAATATAAGACGAAAAGTTAAAATAAAATTTTTCGGTATCTGGAGTAATTTTCAAAATATCTTAAATTGAAAATTTTGTTTAATTATTTGGCTTTCGATATTTCGTAAACGATGGCAGATATCGAAAAATTGTCTTCTTATTTTTCGTCTACATTTATGAAGTTATAACAAAATTCTTAATCAATATTCAACGTGTAAGATACAAATAATTTCAACTATAAGTCTAAACTTGCCTTGGCGCTTGTACTACCTTAAGAATTACGAATAACAAAAAATTTGTTCAATAAATAATATTTAAATAGGAATAGAAAAAAATTTATTTCATTCGTTCAGTTTTCAAACATATAATTTTGAAATACTCTGTGACAAATCAAATTTGTAGAGTCGACTTTTCTATTCAAACTTTTTTCCTATAGTAAATCCGTAATCCTGATAAAACTGTGTAAAATATTTGTGTTGAAAAATTTATAGTTTCTTTATTTATTTTAAATTTGAGCAAAAAATAAACTTTTCTAGATTAAACTTAACAAAGTAAATATTTAACAAAAAAATATGTTTTGAATACAAAAAAAAAAAAAAAAATGTTTAATGTAAAGTTTAAAAAGTTCGCACGTAACACGTGTAAAAAATACGATGTATCTCTTTTGTCATGTAATTAAATTTACGAAAACTTTTTCCCGGGAAACAAGATTGTAGATTATTTATGAAAGTATTACCTCAAATTTTACACACGTTTATAAAAGTTATATAAACAATAGAATAAATTTATTTCTATAATTTTATGAACGGCAATTGTGCGAACCTTTGTTTTCGATTTTTGAAGTTGGTATCTGTTTCTAAATAATGCATTTATAAACGAGATACCTTATTTTTAAAAATATTAATAATAAATAATATTCTTGATAAAATAAGAAAATAGAAAAATAAAAAGTACATATTATGTAAGCAAATCGAGAATTGAAACGTGGAAAATTCCTATATTATACCGTAAGAAAATATAACCCTTGTTTTATTTTTTAAAAAGATACACATACATATCAGAAAATTTACGATACACATCGGACATTTCTTTTTTAATATTCAAAGTACAATTCCCTTTGTGTTTTTGAAGTTGACTAGTCTGAGCGTAAAGAAAAAAAGGTTTTCTACGTTTTACGAGTTGAATACAAATTCATAACCCACAAAAAAATATAAATAGCTGTAAATTAGAATTTTATTTAACAAAATTCATTTGCCATAAATATGCTAAAGAACAATGCTGAAAAATATACTGCTTCGGGACAGTAATATAAACCTTCTGTGGATATTTCCATAGAAATAAATTTTTCCGTATTTTGTTGTTTAGTGCTAAATCCAAACATGTTCTTCATTTTCTTATGCCCTATTACATTCCCACTTTGAAATATCTTCAGATTTATTCAATGTTAATTCTTCAGAATTTCTTTTTCAGTGTATAATCTACCGTAGCTGTTAGTGATTTCCGATATTTTGAATCTTTCTGCGAAAATACAACTTCGCTTGTTCCGCTGGCTGGTCGTGCTCAAACAAAAGTTCCAACGAATGATCCTATCATCTCGATTAATCGTGTTTCAAGCCGATGTCGCGACTGTTGACCCTAAGAAAACTGTTCCGAGACAGAGCTCGTTCGGTAATTGATCCAGCGATATCTATCTCGCACGTTGCCGCTGATCTTAAGAAAAATCATTAAATGATGATATTTATATTACTTACAAAACTTACCAATATCGGTTGCCAATTTGGTTATTGGTAACCGTTTATGAAGCTACCAGAAGTTAGTTACATTATATTGATATATTGATAAAGCTTGGCCGAATTAATATAAGTCTGATAGATACATCAATAACCATTTGGAAGTACCTTTTGCGACCTATAAAGTACTTTTCAATGAAAGCATCTTAAGAAAGGCTAATATGAAGTAGATAGACAAACGTACTTGCGATAAAACATGGTCTTAATTAAAGCGGAGGCGTTCTGAAGACATTATGAAACTTCAAAGAGGCTCAATAAGCTATACCATTGCAGCTACCACTATACACTGACTAAAAGACACATGGAACGTCGTAGCCTTCTATTGTATCGTGGCTCTTGCAGGAGCCCCTAAGATAAGATGAAGAGAGGGACAATGACCTACCTTGTTTTCCACTTTCCATTTGTTACCATGAAAAGATTAGAACATTGACAAATCATAATTGCTATTCTTCAACACTTCCAATTGATTCATGGGCTAGTGGCTAAGAATAAGTAGCAAGCCTTATTCATTAAGTATCACAATGAATTTAATGGTCTTAGTGTATATCAGTCTGGAACAGCCACTACATCCAACCCTAACTTATTTTGATATCTAATCTGATGCAAAACACAAATTATTTCTGAAAGTGCAAGTATTAAGGTAGTTCCTCCGCGACCGTCCAGTCAAAAAGTTTTGGACTAATACTATCTATGACTATTATACATATACCATATATTATTTTGACAAGACTGTAGTTCCTCACTACTGATTCTAGTATACATATAAGCACACACACTATGACATATGCCTTTAACATTAGTCTTCATATCTTTTCCACAAAAATCATCGCTAAAACGAGTTATTTATTTAAGTTTTTTATCGAAACTATATGGTAAATAATTTTTATTTTTATTTATATATTTTCTAAATATAGTATTCTACATTATATTAGTTTTTCATAGAGATGGTGGACGTCATTCATTGGTAAATAAATATAATATTTGTAAATTTGTGTATTTTTATACACTTCTCCCATGTACACGTACAAATTGCGTCACTTTTAATTGCTAATATCTCATGTATGGCATGGTAAATCATCTTCTAATTTTAACAGCAAGTGTATTATGAATTAAATATTTTATATTCTGAGTTTTGAGAAATTCTTGGAATATCACTTTCGTGTAGGTACTACCTTAATTACATAATAAGGGTGGTAGCAAAATAAAGATAGATAGTACCGAGTAGCATTGGAATATTTAAGTACATTATAATTGAATTACCTAACAAGAGTAAGCTGTCAGAGATTGGCAATAATCGTACTAGCAATGAAATGAAGTATTATATGTGTACATACCTACCTTCCTTTTGTTTTATATATCAATGTAGTATATACGTTGTGACTTGTTTTATTTCTTTTTACTCGACATTATCTCTTGAAAGTACGTTTTTTTTCATACATTGACATAATAATTTACAGGTAAACCGTTTCCATTTCTATACAGTAGCCAAGAAAATATTCAAACAGCGTTCAAATAAATAGTAGTTAATTTTTGGAATGTGGTCTTATTTAAGGGTATTTAGAATTATTATACCATGTATATGAAATATACGAAGGTATATTAAGTTTAGTCCCAAGTTTGTAACGCTTAAAAACATTGGTACCATGAACAAAATTTGGGAAACTGATGCTCTTATTATACCATGCATATCTATATGTAATATGTAAGGTATACTAAGTTGAGTCCCAAGTTTGTAACGCTTAAAAATATTGATGCTACGAACAAAATTTTGGTATAGGTGTTCATAAATCACCTAAGTAGTCCATTTCCGGCCGTCTATCGGATGTCATCACGATAACTCAAAAACGAAAAAAGATATAAGCTGAAATTTTTATAGCGTGCTGAGGACGTAAAAAGTGAGGTAGAGTTCGTAAATGAGCAAAATAGGTCAATAGGGTCTTGTAAACCGTTAGAGATAGAACAAAAGTTTAAATGCAAAAAATGTTCCTTATCTTAATATATATAAATCTCGTGTCACAATGTTTGTCCTCAATGGACTCCTAAACCACTTAACCGATTATAATAAAATTCGCACACCATGTGCAGTTTGATCCAACTTGAGAGATAGGATAGTTTAAATCTCAAATTATAGTCGCAATTTTAATTTATTGCTAATTATTTGTCTGTTATTATTTGACAGTCACAATTATCTGTTAACTCCAAATGATTCTAACAGATGTCGATACCTTTCGACTGGGTTGAGTAAGTAATCAATAGATGGCGCTGCTGTGGTAAATAGTTTTATCAAAATAATGTACTAAGTATTGTACACATTGAAAAGGTCTACAGAAAAGTCCGTGATGGTATATGTCTATCTCTTATGCATTGCACCTTCAACGTTGCATTGCACCCGTGCGAAGCCGGGGCGGGTAGCTAGTAAAATATAAAATAAACAACTTTTGTTTGAAATATTTTTTCGTAAACATCATTATTTACCCGTGAAAGCGCAAATTATGCAAATTGTATAGTAAGTATGTTATGGCTATATCAGTTATATATGTGTTTAAAGTGACAACCAAAGTCTAAGTAGTCAAACGGTCAAAGTCTAATATACCTTAGACCGCTCGGCCATTTAGGCTCTCCAGAAAGTATGATAGGAAAAATCAATCTCGAATTGTAAAATGTCACGCATCGTGACATTTTATAAATAATATAAAAATTTTTCAGTATAAATATGAAGATAACGAAGTTTTACTGTTTTTTTTTTTTTTTAACATTACACAACTTATTGAGCTCCCATATCACGTATGAGCTTGGGCGGTAGCGCACCCGTATAAGTTGTTTTATATATAGTATCTTTTCTCATTCATCTTCGTATATGTAAGTATACAAACTACATTCGAATTCTTCTATTCTACAATATCGAGTACCTACTTTTTTCACAGTATGTACACTACTCACTCGTAACAATTGTGTTTTTGTTTTTTTGCATTCTTTTGTATTATCATCTATCAGTCCCGTTTTTATTCCACTTTCAATACAAGAAAGAAGAAAGTGTCTCTTTAGATTTATTAAAACAATAGGATAATATAAAAAAAAGTTGCTTCTTGTGTTTGATGAAGACAATTTTTTTTTATTTTGGAAAATTTGAAAAAGAAAAATCCTTATAAGTAACTATACAAAGGTTTATTATCATATTATTCATATTTGTTAGAAATTTAGGTAATTTGAAGACTATTATTTTTCTAGCTAATTAAATGCACAAACAATGTGAAATTTACAAAATTTAAAAAACCCCCGACAAATGCGATTTATTCCTTGTAAACCGATAGTTGGAAACTTAGCTATAAAATGTTCTCAATCAAGGCGGTTCGACCGTTTAGGGGCTACGATACCACTGAAAAACACACAGACAACAGATAAACACTTTAAACTTAACACTCCTTCTTAAATCAATATCAAAGTGATGGTCAAGGACATCAGATGAGATGAAAAGGATACTCAGCTATCTTTTTTTGGGACAAATTTTTGGAAATATTATAGTTGAAATGGAAATATTTGAGTTGAGTTTGTTCTTTTGAAATATTGTTTTGAACTACCTTATTATTTTACCATTTCATTTTTCAAAATGAATTGAGCCAGGTTTATTTAATCATTTATTCCCATAGTAATTATTAAAAAAAATTATGCGTCGCGCCATTTCCAAATTGAATCGTTTTTGAAGATCACCGCCAATTTTTTAGTTCAATTACCTTTCAAATGAAACCAAAAGAATGAAAATTAGTCATCAGTTTAGGCGCTACAATGCCACAAACAGACAAACACAGAGACACACACATAGTGGTCACACTTATAACACCCCTTTTTTTAAGCTGGGGGCTAAAAACAATCTCTTTCCCTAAACAAAAGTGGATCGAATGGCAATGAAGTAATGATCAACACAGACTCAATTACAAATGTTTACTTTTGTAACTTTTTTCTAAAACAAAAATTATAATAATAAACTTGAAAAAATTAGTTGTTTTTCAATTTGTTATGTTTCATTTAGTATAGAAATTGAAATTGTTCTCAATAAATGGGTCATTAAAAGGAAATGTATCGCAATTTATTTGGATTGAATTAGTCAATAGACATAGAACATAGATGCCGTCTCCATTTTTTTGTACATTTTCATGGCGCAACGATAGAATTTTTATGTATCGATTTTTCTTTATTTTATGTCAAATCACTTGTTTTGCAAAATAAAATAAAAAATGTAAAAAATTTTTAAAAATTTGTCAAAAAAAAAACAAAAAAAAATCAGAAACTTCTTTTACAAATATAAGCCGGTTTCGTTCATTTCCAGGAAAATCCTAATCGGTATTTATTCCTTTTTTATAACATGAATTTTTTTTTATAATTTTAGTTTCCGATGTTTAAGAATGGTCCGAGTAGATCTATTTTTGGATCTACAACGTCTTGGTAAAAGAGTATATATCTTCAATCAATTTTCTCTAGATAAGAGTCAGAATCGAAACTCTTACTTCTTGAGCTTATCGCTCAAGTAAAGACTTTTATTATAAGAGGTTATAATATAAAATATCTTCTCGATATAAACTCAAACCTAATGCTATAATCAGTTTGGTAAAATAAAGGTGCTCTAAAGCTTCGCAAACTTTCGTACTTTCAATAAGTAGCTGTTTTGTTAACAATGTCTTTCGTTTTACAAATGCATCAAGACAAAATCAAATCGTTGCAATACGAAAGTCACTAAAATCGAAAAATATGTTTTGGTCCCAAAGTAAAGCGATAATGCCGTCTAATCGATTTTGTGCAATTCCATTGACATAAAATTTTTGTTTGTAACTGGCGGTCTTTGAATGATTTAGTTGACACCCGGTATATAAAATAATTTTTTAGTTCAAATAAAAATTGAAAATATTATTTTACAACAACTAAATTATGTATAGTCTTACTAATTAACTAGATTAATTAATTTAATTGAATTATATGATTCGAGAAACCTGTTTTAATTGAGAAACATCATCACGTAATCGTTCGTTATAACGCACATACACTACTCAATTCAATTCTATTCAATTCAACATAATTTAATAATAAATTTTATATAAAATTTACACTAATTAGTTCTTAATTGTGTTTTCTATGTGGTTGATTGTAAAGGAAATGATGCCATAGACTTAACATATTTAAATAGAAAAAAATATTTTCAATATGAAGTTCATAATTCTTATTGAAATCTTAATGTTTTTATCTGGTTTCGATGAATATTCTTTCTTCTCATCTATCGATAGTATAAAATACATATAAAATGCTTTGTCCTGAATGACTGACGGATCACTGTTCACCCTAAACCGCTGCTCGTAGAGACTTGAAACTTGGAGAGTGTGTTCTTTGTATGACGTAAGCATCCAATAAGAAAGAATTTTCCAAAAATCGAGCCGTAAGGGGGTGTGAATTTTAAATATAATATGTGAGCCGTCAGTTGGTAACAGTTCAATGTACTGTTTACAGTTGTACCCACGGATGTAGCAATTATATTATATATACATGGTAATACCATACAAAATATAGGTAATTAATACCATGCAGTATTAATTACCTAAATTTTTTGAAGACTTTTATATATTTTGAAGACTTTTAAGAACAATACAATTGAAAACTACATTTAATGTTAAAAGAGAAACTAATCATGCTTCTGTATGGAGGTTACGTGAATATTTCACAAACAATTTTATTAAAATTCGATAAAGCTATTTAAATATTGGTTGGCTATTTCTGAATATAATTACATAGAAAATGGAAAATCATAATATTATACGACAGATGTTAACTGGTTGATTGAATTAATTAAACTTTACTTTAATAGCCGGCAACCATGAAGGGAAACTAAATTATAAAATTCACATAATTGATTTTAGCTATTTTGTTAACGAAATTCAGTTTTCAGAAAAAAATATTTTTTTAAATTTAAGTAGGTGATAATTTTTGAATTACAAATTAGGTATGCCCACGCAAATAGCTTTTTTCAAGAGAACTGTTGAAAAACAAAAATTAATAAATTGGCAGTACATAATCGGTGTGGTACTGAAGTTGTGTAAGTGCGACCCTTGTAGTCCATGTCCCATGTATATTTTCCATATCCGTGCATCAAGCCATTTATCCATTCTCCTTTATAAAACTAAAAAATAAGAAAGAGCTCATTGCGCCAAATTACTTAAACATCCAAAGGATTATATATTTATTAATTCGCCAACACCTTTTTAAAGGCACACATAAGTTTACCGTTAATTTATTGGCTAAATAAATTATATTTTTATTTTACCTCCTAGGATTTCAGGCGACATCAGGGCAATTTTTACGTTAAATTTTCAAGTAATAGTGTTATTGGATACTAATTATTCTTAATATTCATTATTATACAATTCGAAAACAATTTCAAAAATTTGGAAAACATTTATTTCTGCTAATGGATTTTTTAATCAATAGTAATTACTTTCCAGAATATTACTTACTGAGTTTTCTGGATAGCAGGGCCGGATTAAACATTTGAGGGGCCCTGGGCCGAAAATCATAGGGGATACATGTAAGGGCAGACTTTTTTTTACAAATTTAAGGAATTATAAGCACATTTATTTCACATTTTGTGGAATTATTTTGCTTTCCATGCAATTGTATGCACACGACTAACTTCCCAGAAGAGGAAAAAACATCAAAGAAAAGGTCTTGTTAGCCTTCATAGATTATTCTTCGAACATGTACTGCAGCTTATGCTGGAACGATAATTATCTCCATAGATAAACATAGATGTTTTATCCACTTTTCAGATTCTTAATGTCATAACTGGTTCACGAAAGAATCCGAACGAATATACGCACATACGCACATTCACACACACAGACATTGATTCGGATATTGCAGCTTTGAAACCGCGGAAATATATAAAACTGGAAATTTTCAAAATCGGCTCCATTACATTAACTTCTTCTGGGAAGTTAAAATCAAGGCAGATCTTGGAAAAAAATAACGTATACGGTGTGCAAAACTGAAGGGCAGCACGAAACCTCTATAATTTTGCCATGTTTCAATTGATTTTGTTGATATTTACATATTTTATTTATTTTAGTTATATGATTATTAACAAAACTGGTTATTTGATTCGATAATTACATCGTTTGACCGTTAATGTTTTAGAATTTTCTATCTCCTTTTAATAAAAATCAATTATCGTAATAATTTCTAGTAAAGTGTATATGAAACAATACCATTTATGATAATGTATGAATAAAAACTTATTCTAGTAGATTTTTGTATTTTTTTGGAACAAAATTGTGGGTAACCCAAGAAAAGAATTTTTATTTTTCCCAAATTGAAGACATGAAAAGTAAACCGATTTTTGGCGGTTTTCTTCATGAATAACAAGGTTGAAAAAATCGAACAAATCATTTTTATTTCTGAATTTGATAAAACTTGGCCAAAAAAAATACAAATAGGATTCCTTTAATGATTAGGTAAAATGTGCGAACGGCTTTTATTTCAGAGCGATTCTGGTGATATATCAGGAAAACACATCTACCCGTCCAATGAAACGGACATTGCGGGTTGCCTCCGTGTTAATCAACTTCACAATGTATTAGTATGAAGCTTACGGTTTTTTAGATGATACGAAAAAAATTTTCTTTTGAAAACTGATCTGCCCAGACTGGATTAAAAGAGGATGCTCTTACGTAAGTTTAGTTTCTTTTTAGTTGCGCTTGCGCATTAACACTCTTGAACAACTGCTTACTGTAAGTGGACAAGTGCGCCAGTAAGTCACGCCCAAAAAAAGACACAAAACGTACGTCAGAGCATCGTTCTCGATTTACCGAGTCGGGAATGACAATTACATCATCGTCCGTTACTTGCGTGCTCTATTTTTATATGTCAATGGAAAACTGTTTAATTTAATGTAATTTTAGAACGATTCTTCATTTCAGCTACGGATCATTCTAAAGATTATCTTTCTTTTTCTCGTCTCCATATTTCTTTTATTTTATTTTCTGATGTTCATTTTTTTTGTATGTTTTGAATATTATTAATTATTCTGGTATTTATTTTCAACTTTATATCGATTAAAAAATCATTTTTTAAATACGTCATTTTACGAAAAAAAAAAAATACATAAATAAAACAAACCGACAGTATTCCGCTATATTTTTTCTTCTTCTTTTCTTCTTTTGAATGCACAAATGTTATAGATGAGCACATTTTTTACACATTAGTTTATGTGTTTTAACTTTTTTTTGTCTATATATAAATCGTAAATTATTGTTGAAATATTAGGTAATTTGTGTTCGCGATTTTCCTTTAATGGTGTATAATCTTTTATATTTTTTGTTAATTTTTTTTTTCAGCTATTTTATTCATTTTTGCACACTGAAGCAAAAATGCGATAATTATTTAGTTTAATATTATATGAAAAATGTTCACAGATTTAATGGCCACAGATATAAAGACGATTATTTATTTTATAGAATTAGTTTTTTTTTTTCACTGTTTTTTAATTTGATTTACTTACCTACATTAATTAAAAAATACAGCACAAAACTTTTGATAAGGCTATTGGAGTAAACTAATCTTATTTTTGATAGATTTCTATTTTTGACAGGTCACGAGAAATATGTCAATATTGGCATATATTACTACGTTGTTTGTATAGATTATAACTTTTGAAAAAATTATAATATTTTATATTTTCCAATTTCACTAAAATTTCGACGATGTAGATAAATATCTTAAAGCATCCTTTTATTCGAAAAATAATAATTTTGCTTTGTTTTTAAAATTAATGAACCTTTAGAGGTACATAAAGTTTGAGTTAATGTTTCTACGCAAAGTTAAGAGAAAAAAATTTGTCGCAGCTGCCGGAGCTGCTTTTGCTAAGGAAATTCCCTCAGATATTGGAAAAAAATAACACATTTTTCTCAAACTAAGCCCCTAGAGAAAAAATTATAAAAGTATTTTCTTGCTTAAATTAAAACTGATCAAAAAATACAAAAATATTTTTTCGTTTGATAAAAGTCAAACTGTTCGTTGCGCAACCGCCCCCCCTTCACTTCTTGTTTACCTCTCGATTTTGCTCATTAACGAGATCAATTTTCAAATACCAAAACCCTTATTGATAACAAATTTTATTCAAATCAGACTTAAATTGCGACCGTTAGAGAGTTTACAGTCACATAAAAACATGATGGTCATTTTTTAATGATGGTCATCTATTAGGTAGGATCGATGAACATTTGAAGAAATTTTTTCGAAATGCCAAAATCAAAATCAGTACAAAAGCAACAACTCCATTTCCTTTGGAAATGCACTAAAAATATTTTATGATTGTTCTTTTCTTCCAATTCGACATAAACTCAACATTTATTTTTCAACAAGTACCTTTGAAAAATATTAAAATTTTATACAGAAGAAACGGATTATCTAATCGTACTAAAGAATCTTAATTGGACGAAAGTCACTCTATAAAATTTAGTTTTTCGCTATTTAACAATTCGTTTTAAAATAATATCGAAATGTCAGAATTCAGTATTTAAAAAAAAAAAAAGTGCAATTTAAAAATTAAATATATTTAACGACTAGATAGGTACCATTCTCAATTATAATATAACTAATCATATCGGTAATTTTAACAGAAAGCTATAATATGTGTATATATGTAATATATCTTTACCCAAATTACTTAATTTAATACAAATAACCGTACAAAAGGTAATGAAGATTAATAGTATTTCATATAATTCCCGTTTTATGTTAGGTATGTAATTTCATAACATTTTGTAAAAATAAAAAATTATGCTTTTATTCCCATGGAATTTTAATACCTGCCTTATTATACAAAATTATTTTTTTAAGAATAAATTACTCACACAATATTTTAGTATGAATTTTAAAAAAAATTATTATTACCTGCGACGTTATTATTTAGACATGTAAAAGTTTATTGTTACGGTAAATAATATGGAGACAATTAGTGAATATTAATTAGATAGGAATCTTTACCATTTTGAACCGACTTCAAACAAAAAAAGAGGAGGTTATCAATTCGATTGTATTTTTTGTATGTATGTTACCTCAGAACTTTCGACTCGGTGAACCAATTTTGATGATTCTTTATGTATTTGAAAGCTGGTATTCCTGTGTGGTACCATTTTGACCCAGTTCTGACAACGACATCTACGAGAAAACCGTGAAAGTCTTAAATTTGCATTAAGTATGCACGACCAGAGGACGAAGAACTCAATATCACGCAAATTGATTTCGATGATTCTGTTTTTAGTGACAAGTTAGTTAGTGTACTTCAAATTCACTAAAAATCACAAAATAAAACAAATTTTTAACAAAAGAAAACGGACTTTAAAAGAAAAACTTTTCCAAAACAAATTAATATGCACTAAAAAGTAAAAAAATGTAGATGATATAATGTAGCCAAGCTAATGTAGCAAATTGTTCTGTCCGAGTTGTTTCCTTGGCTGACACCGACTAAAAAAAAAAAAAAAAAATAATAATTTTAACTACATTATTTTATCGTTATTGTTTTACTTTTTAGTGCATATTCATTTGTTTTGTAGAAGTTATTCTTTTGAAGTCGGTTTTCTTTTTGTTAAAAGTTTTTTTTTAATATTAAAGTATGTTCTTCATTAAAATATACACAAAAGCACCAAAACATTGCGTAGAGCCGCAAAATTTTTGTCTATAAATGGTGATGGGTATAATGACTTTATGTTTCGAATAAACCATTTTATGACGCAATTCCTAGATTGTTTATTCTCTTTGACACTTTAATTAAAATCGAACCCATTGAAAAAAATTATCTTGGTACCAAAGTTATTATTATTTTATTATTATTATTGTAATATGTAAAATTATTAACTTCATAATCAATTCATAATCTGTACGTTATTCGTTTCGTGATCAAAACAAGGCATTAACACCAATTTGAGAAAAAAAAAGTGTGTGTGTGTGTGTGCGTATATACGTAAGTTTGTGGTCATTTTTTTCGTAATCGATATAGCGTGAAAAAAAGGATATCGAATTCGATAAGGTGTCGATCGAAGCGTATTAACAGCAGTATTATCCGAAAAAAATTTCATAAAATCTACTTGAGTTAGTAGTTTTTTTTTTAAATTTACCTTGATCGATAGCGCATTAAGGGCAATATGATCCGGAAATAATTTTTAAGTATTTGTCGGTCGAGCTTTATTTTATTTTTATTTTTTATTATGCTATTTATTATGCTGGGAATTTATTTGTGTATACCTCAAGGGTCGCACTAGACCCTATCCACGACTTGTTATTTATTATATTATTGTATTATTATTCTATAAGATTTTTAATTTTTCGATTTTTCTAATTTCAGGTGAGTTCGCATTATCCGTATAGATTATTCAGATCGTAAGTAAAATTTTCTCCATTAATTTAAATAATTTTAATGAAATTAATTTTGATTGAACATATTTTAGAAAATTGATTGCCCAACTATCTTTACTGAATCTCTGAATCTATAAAATATCAGTCACTGCCTACCCTTACTTAAACGACGACCATTTTTTAGATAAAAAATAAAAAAACATTTGTGTTTAAAAACATGTTTATAACATCAAAAGAAACTTTTTTTATCTTTTAAATAAAGAATAAAATACGAAACTCTAAAAAATTTCGTTTATTTTTTTTTTTAAATTAACTTAAATCCTTCTCGCACATACTTGAAGTTGTGTTGAGGTATCTATTAACTGTACCTAATGTGCGGAACTTCTGTCATCTGTAATGCCTTTTTTAAACCCATATAACATTAAACCATACTTGAAATTTACATGTAAATTGCAAGTACTTAGTTACATCATCAAGTATGTGTGTATGTACTATTGCCTATATGTGTAAAATATCATCATTACATAGATACTTTTCTATTGTATCTACATAGTACATACCATTTTCATTTCGACACATTATAAACATATGTACAGTAAAACTACTTCAAAGCTTCAAATCAATTAAAATCGATGAGACTTGTAATAAGGTGTAAGGGATTGGCCATGCAACTGCTGAAATATAAAATACGAAAAAAATTGGCAGTACATAGTCGGTGTGGTACTGAAGTCGTGTGAGTGCGGCCCCTGTAGTCCACACGACTAACTTCCCAGAGGAGGAAAAACATCAAAAAAAGTCTTGTTAGCCTTCATAGATTGTATCCTTAGATGTACTAAAGCTTATGCTGGAACGATCATTGTCTCCATAGATAAATGATGTGTTTTATCCACTTTTCAGATTTTGTTTATTCAGTTTTTTCCAGTTTTTTTATTACCATTAAAAAACAGCTTAACTAATTTTGCTGAATAGCTTACTGTTCTTAAATACACGATTTCGCTGTATTTAACTGGTTTGCGAGATAATCGAGACGCAAAAATAGGAGTGAACATACGCATATACGTACACACACACATACATAGGCGTCACATTGAAAAGGTTTGATTCGGATATTGAGGCCTTGAAACCGCGGAAATATGTAAAACTGGAGATTTTCAAAATCGGCCCCATTGCATTAACTTTCTCTGGGATAGCTTTCTACGTTGAACGAAAAAACAAGAACTTGAAGATAAATTTCGTGGTATAATTAATAAGTCAACTCCCGCTAGAGCTAAACTTATGACGTACCTACTCATAAAACAGAAGAATATCATTTCAAAACTTGATAATTAAATTAAATTAGATTAAAAAATTAAAAAACAAAGAGGCCTTAAATTTTCAAAGACAGGGTTTATAATTGAAGTGCTTCGCATTAATATCTTCTTGATGAAAATGTATTCTTTACGAAATATTCCCACGACGTAATATCTTCAAGTAAAATACCTTTTGACAAAATATTCACAAATATTAGCATATTATTTTTAAAACCATTGCGAATGATGAAATTTCAGGGCTTACCAAACTGCAGGCCTGTACAAACTCGGCTCCATTGAAAGTATGCCCGATCCGTGAATCAGTGAATGGACGCAGTCACAGGGTTAAACAATAAGTTTAAAAAAATCCGTACACCCGTGCTTACTCGACCTTATTAAAGGCTTGAAACCCGTGGACCCGCGAATGGGCGCGATCACAGGGTTAAGCCAAAAGCCAATATACCCGATGACTCGTGAACATTTAGTTTGAAGAAATTTTTGCTTTGGGAATATTTTGTCCAGGATTTATTTTATCCAGAGATATTTTTCCGAGAATATTAACGCGCGTTTCCGTCACCTATACTAAATTTTCCTCTATGTTTAATTAATAATATCAAACCTTCATACTTTGAATATTTTTAAGAATTAAACCAGCTTCATTTTCTTCATTTTTCTGTACGTAAAATTTGTCACCTGGAATGAGTGACAATATTAAGTATTCATTCATATTGAAATTGATTTTGATTTTCTTATCAATTCTGAAATTGAAATTTATTAATAATACAGTCTGGTTAATTTAACTTCGAATGCCTTTTTCGTTTTCTGTTATGATTTAAAGGTGTTTCACTGTTATGAGAATGAGTGCTATTGAACAAAAAAGGTTAGTAGTTATCACACAAAGATACATAATAATGAAACAACGCTGTTTACTCATGCAAAGTCTGTATGTTTTAAAATGTTTTTTAATGTTAAAACGCTCGCTACGCTATACGTTTTTAACGTATGCTTACGGATGGCATGTTTATCTTAAAAGTAAAATTTTCCTCGTTGTATTTGGTATACCTATAATTTTTAAAGGGGTTGTAATTTATTTTACATTAGATAAATGTTTACTGTAGGTTTTTCAGTAGATATTCTGTTTCAGTACATATTCCTTTCCATTTTCAAGCCCTTTGTGACTTCAATATAGTAGATATATTTTCACTAGTGAAAATTTTCAATTTATAAAAGGATTTACTTCATTGAGAATAAAGCATTGTTAGTACTAAAAGAATGATGGAAAATATGCTTAATTTTGGCTGACCACAATTTAGCTACAAACATTTATAATCCGATACTTTACAATGGTCCTCTATTACTAAAAAATATTAGAAAATAGTATGTTTTCTTTTGCGAGACTTGGCTTATAAAAAAAATTAATAGAAACTGGTTTAAATTGTTATAGAAGAAGGTATCCGTCGCCCGACACCCTGAAATTTTTGAATTGTCGGCCAACAAGACCGCGAGGCACGCGAGTTTACCTCTTTCTCTCCCCCATATGTGCCCAACCCGCATAAAAACAACTATAAATCAATTGTAATATTTTGACGCCTAAAAACTGTGAGAATTTTGTTGGTGAAAAAATTTCCCGTGAAAATACCTTTAAATATCACGTGCTAAAGTATAGAAAAAATAATTTCACATAAAACTTGACCCCTGTTTGACCTCGAAGCCGCCTCCGTATTAAAAACAAAATGTATACTATATTTTCGATATATAACGGTGGAAACTTTATAAAAAATCATCCTGTAGTTTCAAGTTATGAAATTGAGCAGAGTTTTTACCTAGTATGCTTTTAAAAACCTATCGTTATTATAAATATCCATTAAATTACCGTTTCAATTTCTTCAAGTTTTAAAAAATCAATAGAAATATTACTTATCTATTTTCTACTATCTATTAGAGGCAAGTAACGAGTAAATATTTTATTATTACTCGTATATTACTTTTATTATTCGAATTGTATATCTTATTGAGTGTAAAAATATTGAAAATAATAAAACTGTTCTACCGTTATACATATTATAATTGATTGTCTATGCGGTTATACATATTCGTTGTGTGTGTAATCATGGCAGGGGCAATAAAATCAATGCCAGCGCTTCCAGTGAACAATTTTGGCGTTAAAGGACACTGTTATGACTAATTTGCAATTATTTACATGTTATAGAAAATGTAATAATATTATAGAAAATGTCAAATTAAAATTATTGAAAAACACTAATTAATTAAACTTAATGCATTAAAAATTGTGAAAATAAGAAGTCAAATTGCAGAAATATTATTTATCAAATGTAAATAATCATAATTATTTATTTAAATTTGTGAGACAATAATATTAAATTTTCTATGTAAGTCATAAATGCAATCCATACAATTATATATGCATTCATACAATTCTACAATTAAAGTAGTGTATCGTTACCATGGAAACGCCTTCAAAAAAACTCACGCACGGAGCGAATATGTTTTGCTATGAATAGTACCTAATAGTTTAGAATACTACCCCTACTCTTACGGGAATTATATGGAGTGACTAACTGAGCGATAGGAAAACAATAAAGGTGTAAGTTGTTGTAAGGTGTGAATATTGAAAATGGAAAAATATTTTAAATGTAGAATAAATTTTATGATATGTTCCATAAATAATAGTAATATAAATCTTTTTTATTTTAGCCGAGTTGTTAAATATTGCTTTATCGCCCCGAATTAAAAAAGTACACGAATAGAAAATCCGAATGGTGTATTAATGTCGCAGGCACCACTGCGAGTCAAATTAATATCAAGGTGTGACATTTTAAAATTCATTGTTAAACAATAAATTGGAATTAGATAATTTTCATTATTTAAGTACTTTCAACTGGAACTCAAACTATACCTACACATTTGAATCAGTAAGATGTAGGTATGTTTTATCAATTTCATCATATTTTCAATTATTAGATCGAAGTTTCATTATTCGATAATCGAAATCCCAAAGCTATAAACTAAAGTATTGCTCAGCACATTTCATGTTCGACCGTTATCCAATTGTAAATAGACAACTCATTCACATTTTATAGTGAACATTTTATTTTTAAATTTGAAAAATAAAATATTTGCAAAGTTCGACTTGTACTACTGTACAAATGGTTCTGTACATAAACTTAAGTTCTATTTTAAGTAGATAATTTCGAATTTCGAATTAAAAGTTCGAACAAAAAAATAAAACTTGGCCAACTCGATCGAATGTTATGAAATTCTTTTCGGATCTTTAATACGGATCTTTAATACGCATTCAGGAATCAAAGCGGACCCACTATAATAACTTCCTATAGTGAGAAGTGAAAAATAAACTATGAATGTATATTTTATCCAGTGAAGTTTATAAAATTTTTATCTACCCGGCAAATACAGTTTTTTTTATAATCTCTCCAAAGAGTACAGATTTTCTTAAACATTGCTAATAACACGTCAAGTCATTTATCAATTAAAGAAAACTAAATCAAAATTCGTTCACCCGTTTAAGAGCTGCGATGCCACAGACAGACACACAGATAGACACGTTAAATTTATAACACCACTCTTTTTGCGGCGTGGGATAAAAATACGATATGCGTTTACATTCAATGCGTAGACTTAAGAAAATGTTCTAAAATAAAATAATTCTCAAATAATTATTTATAGTTTTCTAAATTCTATCCATTGCGATACGGATTTCTACATATAATGTTCACCAAGTTCTGTTTACAACCAGTCTTATAAACATTGAAGGTAGGTAATACATAAAGGTGTTTGAGGTCGTTAGTGATAAGAACATGTGCATTATACATATATGTACGTGTTATAATAATACGATATGTGTTGCAAGTTACCTATATCTAAAATATCTATACACGTACTAAACATTTTTACAATGTTTATCAACATTGATCGAGAAGTAGAATGGTACTTCTTCCATTTCAATAGTTTTTATTTTGATAATATTCTTTAGGTTTTTTTTCAAATATATTTTTTTTTTCTACACGAGACGAAGAACCCGTTGAAAACTTAATAATACCGTTTTAATGATTTTTGAAATAC
This sequence comes from Chrysoperla carnea, assembly GCF_905475395.1. NCBI lineage: Eukaryota > Metazoa > Arthropoda > Insecta > Neuroptera > Chrysopidae > Chrysoperla > Chrysoperla carnea. The sequence goes on from NC_058339.1 coordinate 37,377,538, forward strand.
AACGTGTTCTGTTATTGACTGCAGGAACCTAGCTTCCGAAAATAAGCTTATCAAGAGCAACAAAAAAACTCTTTTCCAAAATTGGATCCGAGGCCTAATTTGGGAGGTTTCAAACAAAACTTGTTTATTTTTTGATAAGAAACATTTTTTACGTTTAAACTTTTGTTCTATCGTTAACGGTTTACAAGATGGGTCTTACGGACCCAAGACCTAATTAACCTATGTTGCTCATTTACGAACTCGACCTGACTTTTCACGCTCTTAGGACGCTATAAAATTTCAGTTAGATCTTTTTTCGGTTTTGAGTTATCGTGCTTACGGACAGACAAACGGACAGACAACCGGAAATGAACGAACTAGGCGATTTTATGAACACCTTTACCAAAATTTTGTTGGTAGCATCAATATTTTCAAGCGTTACAAACTTGGGACTAAACTTAATATACTATGATATATTTCATATATACATGATATAGTTACGATGATAAAACAATTTGAACATCTTGTTTGTCGAGTTTAGACAATTATCGTTGCTATTTTATTCAAATACCTTTACAAAATTCATTTGAAATATGAACTTCATATTTTCGGAGACTAAACAAGACATCGCACATTCAACAAAATTATTTAAATGTGGGATATTATGAAAGCTCACACAGTATGTGTTAGGTATTATCGACATCCATAAATATTTTATCTTCTATTATGCCATTTTTTAAAGCATTTAATAGATCGATTTTTTATTTATTAAAGGATATCGAGAAATTGTTGTTTTATTCATGATTGAAATTGTTTTTTATAGAGAAAATGTTGCTGGTTGAAATTTCTTTGAACCTTACTGAAAGAAACAGACTTAGTGTATTATTATATGACATCACTTTTCATTGCGTTAAATTTCAACTGATTCAAAGCATATCTATTTGAATAACTGTGAATGTATTAGGTATGTAAGTAAAAGAAATTCTAATTTAAAAGTTCTGTTTGAGAGTTATATTTCATGAGAAGATACACCATAATAAATAAAAGTTATTATGTTGGAAACGATGCGAAAATTTAGTGACTATTCTCTCGATATATTGATCTGCGTTTGTACTTATATATGTTACCGGCCGAAACCGATCTCAGGAATAAATAGTTTGACCTAGGGCTAAACTGGTTTTTCCTATACGTGATCGGATTAATAAGTATAGCCTAGTCCAAACCAATTCGTCTTAACCCCGATAGGATACACCAGTTAAGGCTAGGCCAAAGTGGTTGATCCTGGTATAAATACGCATCATCGAAACGCACCCAATCGATTCTTTTGCGGCATCGTAGTTCCTAAAGTGATTAATCAATTTTGATTTTTTGTTTTTTTGAAAGGTAATTGAATCGAACGTGTTTCAAGAAAATCTACTCACCCGTTGGATGATTATCACCTCTTTTCTAGTTGTTATCGGATATGGAATCTTAAGCTAGAACTAGAATCATAAAGAACTTTTTCGATCAAATTGCCTTTCAAACAAAATCAAAATCAAAGTCCTAGTTAATAAATTCCAAAATCAGTAAATTATACCTAATCTTAAAGTTTAGACTTTGAAGTTTTGTTGTGCACAAAATATCTTGAAAATATCGACCATGGATCCTTTAACTAATTTGGCTTATCTGAGTAGAACAAACGTTCAGCGTATAAAATTGACATTGTTGAAAATCTTCGACATTCAAATTAAGGCCTGCAATAAAGCTGTGATTAAAATTTGAACGGTGTTTTATGCACAGCATAACTTCAATGTCTAAGGTATAATTTACTTTGATCCATAGAATTTTTTATCTATTCAAATTTTACAGAAACATAACAAAGATAAAGTCTCCAAACCCAAAAAATACTCTTTTAGTTGCCTGGAAATAAATATGCTTTCAATATCTGAAGGAAAACACTTTCATATTTCTGGAACGCTCTGTAAACATTACACGTTTTTCACACAGTCTAGTGTTTTCAAAAACAACATTTTATAATCAAATTTATGTTTTGAATATATCAAAAACAAAACAACAAAAACATGTTAAACTTATAAATGACATTCAATTAAAATGGTTGTAATTACTGTTTGTTTTTGTTTAAATATTACATTTATCTACCTCGCTCGCATTATAAAATTCAACACATTGTAGCGTATATGTATTTCACCAGGTAGGTATTTTATACATGCTTGAAAAAAGTTTTTTTTTTTTTGAAAAAACATTAAACCTACATATCTTTGTGTTATTTAAATGAAAATTTTATCGTTAGTTATTTTTATGGCGTGTCTAATCACAGGGTACTATTAGACGAATCATTTTAGATGAAAAAAAGTGTAAAATAAAGAACTTTTATGTACCTTAACCTATTGGGCCAGTTTTTTTTTTGTAAATGTTCAGAAAGGTCCATATATCAAAATCTACATCTAACTTGTTGCCGCCTGTGTATTTACAGAATGCTGTGTTGGGCCAGAGACTAGCCCCCAAGAGGGGAGAGTATATCCCCATTCTTACTTCGGAATTGTGATCAGTGACCCCAAATTCTTCCAAATTTAGCTTTTTGGCCCATTTTGTCGAATGCTCACAGAATGTTGCCTTTTTTGGATAAACAGGGGGAGGGGGCATGCCCCATGAGGGTTATATCGGAATTCCGATTTCAGAATCGTGATCAGTGACTCCAAAAGCCCCCGAATATAATTTTTTTGTTCCATTTTGTCGAATATTTACTATTCTGCATATGCTCCCCTTGTGACTATATTTAGTTGACTGAATGTTCCTTGCAGTCTTATGAACTTTTATTGTTTCAAAACCCAATACAAAAACTACCTGGACTTTCGAAATAGATCTAAGGAGCTCGAATCGATTATCATTCCGTATTAAAAATGAAGGAAAAGTGCTAGCATAAACGCGTATCATATTATACTCTGTAGCGCCAATCATACTCTACCCTGTGAATAGACGCTTGTCTTCAATACATTATTATACTTTTAGATATGATACGTAAGCTTGAGGAGTTATTAAAGTAAAAATCGTGATGTAGCATATTATTATACAGACAGACATGTTTCAGATTTCCTTTACACACATACATAACAAAAAAGAAACTTTTACTTTTTTTTCTACATTTTCAAATTTGTTATGAGAAAGTTTTTCTTTATAAACATTTGTTGTTGTTTTTTATATGACAGCCAGGCATATTATTATTATCCTTAACGTTAACGCTAACGCAACGCAAAGCAACACATTGAAAGTTGAAATGTTATTACATTTAGATTATACCTACATATTCTTGGAAAAGTTATCTAGTTTTTGTTGTTGCAAGGTAAGGATGTTGTTGAGTGCTTATATTGAAAGATCATGTAAAGTCTTTGCAATACTACACTCGTACTGAAACTAGGGTGAAGCGGGTTCATAACAAAATACTTAAACGGGTTTATGGCAAATAAATAATTTATATTTCCTTACTTTTGTCTTCTCTTATAAAAAATATCAACAAAATAGTCAACTATTTGAGCTATTATCCCTTGCTACAAGATTTTAACTATTATTATTATTATTATTTATTTATTTTTTTTTTTTTTTGGACCATTTTCCTTATTGTTCGCTATCGTCCTGATTTGTTTGTGTGGTTAGGGGATTAAACAAAAAAAAAAAAAAATGTAACAAAAAATGTTTACATCGTAGCCTCTGAAACCAAAACTTTTCTCGATAAAAAAACGACATCTATGTAATAAACATTGAAACTGTACTGTTAACTAGTAATTAAGTGGTTCTGATCTTTGGGAAATTCTTATTACTGTTCATAAATGGCATAGATTAAGTTTTTAAAACAGGATTAATTTTTTGATTTGTTTAGTTTTTTTTATAATAATAATTAATACGAGAACGTTATTTCAATTTTCATAACTTGATAAACGAAAACTTGATATTATTAAATACAATTTTATTGTCATTCCTCCATTGTGCTTGTTATTCAATAATAAATAACTTATAAGGAAAGGAACATAGTTCTTACCGGATGTTCCATGACACCTTCTGTCATCTAAGAAGCAAAAATATCATCATTAAACATAAGAGATATATTTAATTCATTATAAACTATTGCCTGCGATTGGTTCAGGTGTTGTTTCATTATTATAAAAGATGGTGATTGACATTAGTTTCCAAATTTCAACATGGCCATTTGGCACAGGGGTCCTATAATACTATATATCCCAATTCAAAGCTGACTGACTCCCCCATACAAATTCTAAGGGACTTCTAGACATGATAGAAAAAATTTAAATCTTTTTCATTCCCAATCCCCATAAAATCCGCAAATATCTAATAAAATATTCTCATCTTCCAACCATGAAATATTCTATATATAGTTGGAAGATGGGATTGCCACCATTCGACTCGAAATAGTATCAAATTAAGAGATTAGTTAGACTCGAAATATTGTATTATTCACACCTCCCAAAAATTCGAAAAAACACTCCAAAATAACCTTTTTCAGTTTAAATAAGTTCAATTAGCAGAATACTTAGAAAATATCACTACCCACATCACAACCCCCCGGAAAATTGGAAAACATCTAAAATTACCCATTTGCTTCTCTCTCTCTAGAACTTTTATTAATATCTATGCTAGAGAGATTTTGCATTTGGTAGGAAATTTCTTGAAACTAATTAGCGAATTTGGTTGTTCGCTAACTTTAAACTTTTAACTTTATAACTACCTACTCATCAACTAATATTTTTACTCATTGGCTAAATTGGTGCATGAGCTAAAATAATACGCGGAATACAGGCAAAAAGTTCTAGATATTAATACATTTTTTCTAAAATCAATTCATAACCTTCAAATATAAAGCTTCATTCACACTTGATTCAAACTAAACTACATTCATTGTTATTCTTTGAAACGTGTAATATGTTTGTATGGTAAGACCCCCCGATACGAAGTTGTTGAATTTCATATGATATTTTTTCCCTTTTCAGATTATACCCGTTTATTGGAAAACTTTTGTGTTGGGAAAAAGAAAATACACTCTATTCGACAAGAAGTATATATTTTTGTATTTATTTTGATTTTGTTCTCAACATATTCCTCTGCTATATTCATTCAATAAATTTTAATGATAGTCAAAAGAAAACCATCAAAATGTTTTAAAAGGTTTTTTATTAATTTTTTTGTTTTGACATTTTTCTGATTTTATAAATTGTTATTGACGATACCGTGTATACAGGATGTCTTTTTGTAACTTGTTATATGCGTATAACTCGAAAAATAAGTTTAATCGAGGAAAATGCTTCAAACGAAAAATGTTAATTTCAAAGGCGCACATCTTATCTGGATATTAAATTCACTTTTAAGTTTTCGGGTTCAATTAAATCCTCCCTCTAATTCATAACTGGCAAACATTAGGCGAACACATTAAATTGAAAAGTTCTTCTTTATAAAAGCGCAAACATTTTTTATGTGAAACTTTTTTTGGTAAACCGAATATCTTAGAAAGTCATTGATAGTAAAAATACCCTATGACTACATGTCGTAACTTTTTGCGCGATTCTTCATTTAACTTGAACAAAAATATTTTTTATAGAAAAACAAACCATTTTAATTGAAAAATTTTTTTCGAAGAGTGCCTGGATTTCGCAGAAGACTTACAAAAACACAATCTTGGGGGAAAACTTTTAAATCCTTTTTTGCCTAAACAAGTTGGTTTGCGGAAAAATGTTAGGAACAAAAAAGTTAATTTTTTAATCAATAACAACTTTCTAATTTAAAGTATTCATATATCTGTTACCAGTTATGGCGTAGACTGAGTTTTTCATTGAGCCTGAAAACCTAGGTCAATTTAAGTTTAATGCCTGTATAAGATGTGCATCATGCACTCATTTTTCGAGTTTCACGCATATGTCAAGTTAAGAAAAATCACCCTGTATATATCCTATATGTGATTGTATGTGATTTTATGGAGAAATTTGGTTAGAGAATTGAAAAATAGAACTAAACCCACATTTTATTGATTTATCCAAATAAGATTACGTATAAAACGATGGAATAAAATTCGTTGAAAAAGCTTTTTTGCTTAAATAACTCTTGGAAAAAATGATTTTTTTTCTACTTTTTATTTTATTTACAATATCAAGATTTAATTTATTTAATTTTAGTTTTCAATAAGAATAACAAATATTCAAACATACATTAAATTTTTTAGGGCCTTCATTCTTTGTAATTTGTTTTTTAGGGTGTTTCTATACCAAAACGAAAGTGTTACCAAAAAACTGAAATTTTGTGTAATATCAATTAATGAGTATTTAATACTTCTTCTGTTTAGATGTCAAGTTGATCTCTGTGCGGCTTACGAGAAATTAATTGTTAAAAATAGCCATTTGTACATGGAGGTATATGAAGAATTCGTAATAAATGTTGATTTCTTAGTCATACGTCTTTTATAAAAAATTCATATTGCTTCTCTTTACGGTTTATGAGAAATGTGCCCTTCTTTGGTAAAAAAACTGACTTGGACAGTTAATTTCTTGATAAATAAAATTTCATATTTCATTTTTATTTTTGGTCGTATCGATATACCGCTCGGAAGCCAAAACCTGTGAAAACTTGAATTAACATAGTTTCAAGTCTGAGTGTCTATATTGACTCAAGCGTGCATATCCGATCTTCACCCAAGCGGGTGTAAGTATGATTTTGGATTGAACCCTTTGACAATCTGATGGTGCACTAATCGTATTACATATTAGGTGGTTTATTTTGCCTGGTGACATCGCAGCAAAAAGCATCTCAATCTCTATCGCTATCTCTTTATATTATAAATGCGAAAGTAAGAATGTTTGTTTGTTGTTTGTTACGCTTTCACGCTAAAACTAGCGAATGGTTTTTAATGAAACTGTACAGCAATATAGCTCCGACTTCAGAATAACACATGAGCTATAATTTATAACGGTATATTAAAAATAAATAAAAAAAATTAAATTTCATCTGATATTTACTATTTTAAATTTTTACAGAAATCTGTAATTTATGGTTCAAAATGATGATTATATACATGGATTAGATCTATCATCATTTTGAACCATAAATCATCATTTTGAACCATAAATTAAAGTATTCTGTAAAAATTTAAAATAGTAAATGTTCATGGCCAACTTTTCTGATATACTTGAATGAATCATGACTATTTTACATTTAACAAAATTGAAAACTGTGCACATCAAGAGAGGAGAGGTGAAGGCTATAAAGCGGTGTTTTATACTTTTAAGCCCAGTGAAACGGGCGGGTATCAGGCTAGTATGAATTATAAACTCATATAATTCGTTAACCTTGTCCAAGACTTGGGCATGGTTTTCACAAGAGTTCTTTTGAAATATCCTCTTACCTAAATTATTTTGTTCTTTGAAGCATTCTATACCTACCTACTATTTTAGCACATAAATATAACAAAATATATTTTTATATGAGATCATATATTTATTTATTATATCTTTAATTAAAAATATAAATGAAAAAAAAAAGTTATAATTAATAAAAAAAAAAAAAAATTAATATTATAAATCCATAGAATTTATTATTTCCATTGTATTAAATATTAAAAGGTTGTTTATATCCCATAAGAATCAATATTATTAATTATAACAAAATACAGAATAATAAATTATTTATGTAACAAACGCTATGAGAAGAAGAATTTAATTTACATTTTAATTTGTTCACAGTATAAAAGTCATCTTCATTGAATTTATTTACATATAGATGTTGTATTGTAATGTGCAATTATCTGATATTATTATGTAATGCACAATTATTTTTATCTGACAATCCCATATTTTTTTTATAATAAATAATTATAGAAACATGTGAAAGGAGAATGTTTTTGAAATAGTTAATCTAATTTTGGTATTAGTTTGAAGGCTTTATTAAATTTCATAAACCGAACTCGTAAACTGAAAATTAACGCAAGGGTTGAGTGTGCAAGTGTTGATAAAAAAAAAACACAGTTGGAGTCTTAAATTAAAAAAAAAAATTGTAGGTTAGGTTGAGTTTTATTTTCTGTCCACAATGGACAGACTTAGGCTATAGAGCCCATTGTGATACCATATATGTATTTTACCACCTTCCCGTTGATAATTTCATTTATCAGCTTCTCAATTTCAAAGGCTGAGTGCAACTCCTCCATGCATATACCATGAACTACACTAGCCGGGAATCGAACCCGATACTCTAAGCATACCACGGACGGTTATGCCTTAAAAAACTGAGCTAATAGGGCGACTAGTTTAGTGTAACATCGTGGAGTTTTTAATTCGAAATTTTTTTGAAATCTGAACCTTTTGTCAACAATCCTGCAACCGGATACATCTTGAGGGAGAAATTTCAAAGCTTGATCTATGAAATTAAGCCATATGAATGTAAAATGATCGAAGAAAAGTTTGGCAAAAAAGTTTATATTTGCGTATAAAGTGTTGGAGTATTATCCGACAGGCTACACAATTTACAGGATATGCTATGAACCAATAGCAAATTTAGAATCTGTGTTTCTGTCAAAATTAGCACGTTATAAAAAATCCAGGCCGGGCAAGAAATCTGGCTTTAGATATAAGTCTAAGCAATTTCTCAATTTCGATTTTCCGCTATTTCGAATATTCTCCTCCTATCTATTTTAGAAAAAATTTTCAAAATTTCTTATGTTTGACAGAAAAAAAAAAGAAACTTAACAATTATCTCAAAAACTGCTAGCTGCTGTACATACCACAAGTTTTCTGTTGTTATCCTAAGGAATGAACGCCAATGCTTTGCTTCTTTATACAGTGAACTAAGCTTTAAAAATACAAAGCAATACTTTGTTAATGAAGCATTTTGAGAACATTTGTGGTGTTTGCAGAGGAATGGCGTATATAATCATTTTATCAAAATCTATATTCGATATATTTTAATTTATCATCTTTAATATAAAGTTTATAAGCAGTGTATATATTTGACATGCCAAAAATATCTATAGCTTAAAATTTCTCGATTTTTTTGTGTATTTTATATCCTGAAATGATATTTACATGGCTCTGAAAATCAATGTCATTCAAGGTTTTCTTATTATTCATTTTCTTAAAAACGCTTCATTGTATCGCAACTGCATCTTCAAAATGATCAGATCCCTAGAAATCATGTTTAATAAATACAATTCTAAAATTTTTGAATACAGCCATATTATTATAAACTTAGAAGGAAATAGATTATTATTTATTTAAAACTTATTTGTTATATATTTCAATATAGTTGTTTGATACTAAGAAACTAATCAATTTATAAACTTTATTATTATTATTATTACAAGTGATTCTATAGAAATAGAACTCGGTTCGGTGTTGTAAAGGTAAAACCACCATAAGTTAGTTTAGCAAACAAAATAATAAATAAATAGATTGCAGATGGTGATGGTCTTAATCTGTAATTTATTTCACCTGATTCAAAATAGTACGTATTAGGTATAGGGCGATCGTATTTTTTTTTTAAACTTATTTGTCACAATTCGAAAATTTGTGTGGATGTAGTTCGTAGATGTCGCTCTATTAGCTCAGTTGGTTAAGACGTTACCAATTCCGTCCGCGGTATGCTTAGGGTAGCGGATTCGATTCCCGCCGTCGCAACAAAATTATTTTAATTAATAGTTGTAGTGCATGGTATATGCATGAAGAAGGTGCACACAGCCTCTGAAATTGAGGAGCTTATAAATGAAATTATCAGCGGAAAAGGTTTCATTTGAGTCTTAGTTTGTCAATAAATGTTGAATTTACAAGGGTTTTCAAATTTTTTGATTTTGGTCATACACTTGATTTTGACTTAACACAAGAGGACATAGCGCAATATTAAAGGTTGCGTGTTTTGATATTTGTTCACAGAGCTCTTAAGTGTACGATAGCTTTATGGCTACAAAGAAGTATAAGTAAAGTAAGATTGTTGATATACAAATGTTATAACCTTTATTATAATTTATAAACCATTATAATATATGTTAACACAAATGTAGTTTAATCTATATAGTTTGATAAATGTGTTTGTACTGAGTAATTCAATGCATAAGATACAATTATGTTTTAAATTTGAAACTCTTTGCGAAACATGACGGCTTTAACAGTTCTAAATTTACTCATTGACAGCATAGACATGGTAACTAGAAAGTCTTAGGTTTCTATATTGTGATACATTCTTTGAAAGAGAATAAAATTATCTATTCACAGATGATTGAAAAAATGATTGTATCGTTTGGTTCTTATGATAGACGACACATAATATGGAAGGTATCCGCCTTTAATTACGCTTGACATGATGTGATTATTGTTTTGAGTTAAAACACATCGATTTACATCCCTTCAACCCTAGCTACCTCAACTTTGAAATTCAAATGGCACTCCCTACCATGTGATACATTCTTTGAAAGGGAATAAAATTCTCTATACGACCATGATAAAAATATGAAATCGTACGATTTATTCTTAAGATAGACGACACAGAAGAGGGACGCTGTTCACTCTTCAAGGAATTCTTCTACAGAATGTATATTTATCTAGAAAGTTATGGTGGCCATTTAGAACATGTAATAAAATAATTTCTTGTGATTTTAGTTTAATTCAACAATTTATCGAATGCGTTATATTTTGCTTATAATATATGATTTTATGCCTTCCATCGTCTATCTTAAGTAATTTTTTTTTTAATAATGTTTGAATAGAGAATTTTATGCCCTTTCAAATGAAGTGAAATCGCTATTTTGGGGGTGCCATTTGAAATTGCAAAGTGTGGATGTGCTGGGGACGAAAGAGTGAAACCCAAAATTCTCAAATTACCATTTCTTATTTTTCTCCGTCGATATCCAAATCGAAGTTTTTCACTCAAAACAATCATCACGTCAGGTCAAGAATTATGAAGACCTTCCGTCTTCTGTTAAGTTTATCTTTAGACCAATCAATCGATTTCATTTTTTCTATCATGGTCGGTAAAGTTCTCCAGGTATCATTTTTGAACATCCCCCTTTATATCTAAATGGGCGTATTTTTACTCAAAACAATAATCACAATAGGTAGGTCAAGAGGTATGGATGGTGGATATATGAAATGAACACACTGTATATAGAAAATCTTTTTTTAACATTTCAAATTACTGAATAAAGCGCGGAATAAAAAAGGCTGTTAGAAAAGAACCGAGACAAAATAATAATTTCTCTTAACTCAGTTGACTTTGTCAGAATATATAGTTACGAAGTGAAAAAATGATTTCTTTTCATTTTGCTGATTTTAAAGACTATTAATAATGGCCTCCCTGAACATAACCTTGTGCATAGCCTTGTAGGTTTTTTTCGAGACCAATCTATATTTTTGTCCACGGCTTTTGACACATCGAAAAATTGACATTGTTGAGAAGTCAACGTTGAAGTTAAATTGCTATAATTTACATGATTTATTTCTTCAATTTTTTCTATAAAATACTTTATAATGAGTTTAAACTATACTTATTTCCAAGTTAAATTGTAATACCAAAAATATGATTCAAGCTGTCCGTTTATTTTCACTGTATTTAGTCTCAATAACTTTTATTTTTCTTTTCTAGGTGAGTAGCTCAATTTAGAAAACATAAGTCTAAATCGTAAGTAGAATTTTAAGTTATTTAAAATAAGAACATAATTTATTCAAATTGGATAAATAACCTTGTATTGAGCACCTTTATAAGATGATACGTTTTAGTAACAAGTAAACAATAAATTTATAAACAAATAATAATTATACATAATAATAATACATAACTAAATATATAGATAAGTGTATATACATATAACAATGATAAAAGATAATAATTCAAAACCCGGATGGCTCTATAAACATTAAGATGATGTGATACGAACGTTATATCTATTTATTCAATATGAAGATATAATATTAAACTAAAATCCATTAACGGTGTATTCTAAAACCTTTATTTGTTTATTAGTTGTTACCTGTTAGTTTAAATATTCTATAACATTATCAAGTACTAATAATCACTGATGAAAACAACTATGTTTAGGTATTATGCACTATAACATCTGTGTTTTAATTAAAAGTAGTTGTGAATTATGGATAAACAAATGTAATACGGATCTGTTAGAAGTAAGAGGATGAAAATAGCGCTGTCTTTAAAGAAAATACACAGTTTTCATAAAAAGATCATGGTGTGATGCGTCGGAACAAACATTGAATTTTTATACCGTTTATTTGATAAAGAACCAGGCCAACAAATATTTTTTTAATTTACTAAAGCTGATGATTTGAGGATTGGTTATAGTAGATCTGTACAGTGAACACACATACTGCGGTCAGTTAAGCGAACGATAGAACAGTGGCCAGATATATGCTGTCGAAACGGTTATGATTTCCGTGTTATTTAAATAAATTTACTAAAACTTAAAATTGTTATAGAGATTGCATATAAATACCAGCTATGACAGTCAGTCAGTTAAAAATTAGAACAGGGTTGGTCAACTAGCCCAATTTTTCCTCTTTAGTAGACAGTAGTGTCTTGGACTTATTGATGCAAGGATCCGACCTAAAGCCACAAGTTTTGATTAATATGACATTCATCTCTATTGGACCATATATGTCACTGCTTAATTTTCTATTAGGATGCATCGCCAACCTTCTTGAGCAATAGAATCGATGTTGGGGTTAGAATCCAAATCTAACACACGATTTTTCAATTACAAATCTTGCCAATCATCACTTCACGACGAGTCATCGTTATTCTTGATCTTGTCAGCTTTGTCGCTATATATTTTAAATTACAACCTGCCAACCTGAAAAATTGAGTCATTCTTGGGTTGTTTGTAATTATTAGTTACGAGTACGTCTGCCACCTTTATAACTTACCCATCTGTAGTATACTCCAATCACACTTTTAGTCTCGCAACTGGTTAATTTTAAGCACCTCTGATTAGATATCCACATAAGTCCGGCGTCAAGATTACAGAGAGTCTATATTTTTCAATAAAAATATTTTAACGCCGTAATTTTTTCCCAAATATCAATTCTAATTTGTAGAGATCATATATTTTAGCTGTTAATTTTTTGTACTGAGCTGTCATTGTTTTATACAATCCAAACTTTTTCTTCAATATTTATTCAGGACTCTCTGTATAAAACAAAGTTTTACACTTTAATTTCTGTAAATACAAAACTACTTTAAATATACACAAAACGACGGTCGACGCGACGGTATAAAGATAGATAGATATATAGAAATGCAAACATCACATTTCTCTCGATTCGCAAACATACACACATCATGAATAAAAAAGCAGATAGTCGCAATATGTGCTGTTTGGTTTGCATGTGTGAATGTTTATAAGTTTTTATATAGTTTTCTTATTTTTATGCAAAACTTAGTTTAGAATGCATTACCAAAAATCGGGAATAGCACTGCACAAGTTTGCCTGGTCTGGAATTGTATTACAAATAATGAAAGGTACTAATAAAAATAAATGCCTTGTATCTTCTGTAGATTTTTGCGTTCTCAAATGTAAAAACATTACTATTTTTTGTTTTGTTGATACTGATCCATTTTTTATTAAAGATAGTTGCTATCCGGAACTTACACGAACACATATGCTCACGTATAATATTGAAGAAGTATTTTTTGTGAACCTCGCAGGCATTTTTGATAACACAAAAAACTATATTATTTACTTTCGTCCCTTTATTTACATTCAGTTACCATTCAGTTATTAATCTTTTCTCTATTTCTATCCCATCCAAAACGTTATTCAGAGGAGCATCATTAAATTTATTGTTTTCAAGAAATTATAATAAATTTTTAAAATACCTATATGAATCCTAAACTTTGTGAAATTCGCTTTGAAGGAACCTTTGGATTTGGCTTTAAGTTATAATCGACAAAAAAAAGCTCGTTTAAAAAAAAATTACATAAATGGCCCAGTTGTTTAAGGCGCTTGGTATGAACACAAGAAACCTGGGTTAGACTCCTCGTACAAGTGTATTTTTATACCATGTTTATGAAATATACATAGTATATTAAGTTTAGTCCCAAGTTTGTAACGCTTAAAAACATTAATACTATGAACAAAATTTTGGTATTACTCAAAAACGAAAAGAGATATCAAGCTGAAATAATAATCAATTTATAGCGTGCTTATTACGAAAAAGTGAGTTCAAGTTCATAAATGAGCAACATAGGTCAATTGGGTCTTAGGTCCGTAGGACCCATCTTGTAAACCGTTATAGATAGAACAAAACTTTATATAAAAAAAAATGTTCCTTATAAAAAAATAAATAACTTTTGTTTGAAACATTTTTTCGTAAACATCACTGTCTACCCGTGAGAGCGCAAATTATGCGCAAATTGTATTGTATGTATTTTATGGGTATATCAGTTATATGTGTATGACATGAATGTATCGAATGTGATCGAAAGACACTTATGTTTAAATTTGAATACAAAATTTAATAAACGAACAAAAATAATAAATAAATTGTCCAATTTGCTTTCAGCATCTTTTCGAGCGGCAAATAGTACGTCTACATTACAAAATTGCCTTTCGCAATCATTAGGTAATTTTCGTTTTTTTTTTTGAAGCGAAATACTGTTTTGACACGTTGAGCACTTTTTGGGTGAACATTACGGCTCCTAATTTCATCAATACCATTGGTTAACATTAAAATGTACAGACTAACGAATCTTTACCATACGAAGTTCACAAGTAAAAATCTTTATAAAAATATTTAAACTTTTTCTCTCTGTTTCTTTTTCATATAAGTCATAAAAAACCAGCCAGTATGTTTATGTTGTCGGTTATATACTGTAGAAAGAATAGCTAGATAGCTAACTTTTAAATAAAAATAAAAACATGTCTAGATTGTTTACTTTCATTTTGTTTTCATTTCTTTTCTAACAAAATACGTGTTTATCTTAAGTTGATCTTTTATTAAATAATCATATTTTCAGTATAACTTTTCATATTACATATTTTATAATTCAATCTATCCGCACTCGTGACAACAATTCAATACAGTTTAATATTTTTTAATTTTTTAAATCATAATCCGTACATAATTTTATATAAATTTATTTTTGAATGTCCTTGCTAATAAAACAGTCTGATTACGTGATTATTGAGTCATGTATGAGACTGAAAATATTAGAGTAGAAAAATAATCTAAATAGCTCAATTCGTTTTATCTTATTTCACCAAGCCTCTTCGTGTCCTTTCTATCATTTTTTTTTCAATTTACTGAGCAAGTACGTCTTATATTAAATATCAGAAAATATACGGACAGGCCAGAAAATTTCCGAAGTTAATCAATAGGGTATTCCACTATTTTTGAAACAATACTTCAAAATGTTGATTTTGCTAATAAAAAGCCACCAAAAATTTATTTGGGAAAAATACACAACCTTTCTTGCCAAAAACTTAAATTAAATTTTAAATTGTCAAAAACGCGGGCATCCAATTTGATGACGTAATATGGGTATCACTATACGAAATAACACAAATAAGTTTGACAGATATATTCATAGACATCTGATTATAATAAATATAAATATTTCTAAATCTATGGATATATTAAACCCAGCTGTCTACACTGAACTAATTGATGGTCTATAACTCATACCGCTATGACATCACAGCAGGGATTACCCGCGTTTCAGGTCACGTGATATACAGTTTAAAAATTACGATTTTCTTTTAATATTTTAAAAGAAAAATGTGCTTTTATGACTCGAAATTAGAATATTTTAGTATATTTTTACATAAATTTTAACTTTTTTCAAATTTCATGATTTATTTTTAATCAACGATAACCTCCTATTTTTGCTTATACCTTTACTCTCGTGATGAGAGAAATTAATTTTTAAAACTACAGATAGGTTAAAAATCTAAAAAATTCACAATTCGAAAAAAAAAATTGTTAGAAGATAGAAAAAGTTTCAACCACATACCATTTGAAAAATATAAGTTATTTATGTTTTGAATCGAGCATGAGAAAAATGCTCATAGCGTTAGTGCTGGTCGGTTAACAATCTTTGAAGTATTAATTCTTTTGGTAGCAGTAGCGTATCGAATAATTTATTGTACTTCACCACGAAAATATCGTCAGAGACTCACAGGACATAAACTGTAATTAAGAAGTAGTGATACATAATTTGTATTTAATTAATAAAAAAGAATTGAATTAATGAATTAGTCGAGAAGAGAAAGACAAAACAAAAAACGATTTGATAATTTCATTAAAATAAACACTTCTGAAAATTATAGGCTGTATGTGGCCATATGATATTTTAATCCGGTACAAAGGCCTCTCAATCCAAAACTAACCCAAACCCACCCAACCAAGACCAGATCGTCCCAGTTCAGCTCTGGAGCGATCAAAATATCAAAACCAAAGTATCAACATGAAAGTACATTCTATAAAGCTCTTTATTTTACTATTGAAATTTCAGGCTATGGTACCTCGAAATTCAAGGGATCCTCACGACTTGCTGGATCGCATGTGTTATTTTCTATATTCCATTAAGAAAAAAATAAGGAAGCGATTCTGAATACAGTGATGGAAGATGAACAAACAAACCACAATTTCTCGAAATTCAACTATACTTCTTATTAACTATACTTCCATATTAACTATACTTCCATACTTATACAATGTAGATCAATAAGTCATGCTATCTAGCGAGCGAAGCAGAATTTGGGATCAAAAATTCATGCCATGATAAAGGATGCCTTACTTTCTAAAATTCTTGAGAAGAAGGTAAATGATATAAAGGATAAGACTGGTGTCGGTTTCCATTTTGCAGTGATTTCTTCACCGTTTTCAATACTTCTAGCGAAGTATTTTTTGCCTTCACTTCCTGCTGTATATTTTCTTCCAAAACAAACACCGTAGTTTGATTTGACGAGTAGTAATTAAATTTGGGAGTGATAAGCGAGGCTGTACGAAGGCCATATTTTTTTGTACTTAGAAAAAAGGATGTTGACTATTGTTTTCACATTGACAACAACTACTATTGCCACAAACAAATTAAAATACTGCTTCCATTATAAATAGAATTTTATTTATACAAAAATAAAATAAAATTGTCATTTCGTGATCCTCTATAATCATAAATATGTAATAATATACATGATTATTGTCATATTATATTTACCTTGTTTGTATAAAGTTTGATAATTATATTATATGAGTATATTTAAATGAGGAATGTTTTGATTCTGACATAAATTACTTTTAATGCATAGAATACAAAACAAAAATATAAATACAAACAGAAAAAAAAATAATTATTTTAAAATGCTACTCGTCAATTATGTGGAGAAATTAACTGCACGATTAAAGAGTTCGTTTTACAATGATGTTAACAAAATGAGAGAATTTATTACTTACAAAGAGCACATCTTTAAAACTATTCATCTATTCATTTCCCAGCCTTGGGTTGATACTTATAAACGATAATTAGGAGTTCAAAATAACCGTATGTAAAACAATCAAATCTGGGCGAGTGAAATCGCTGAATTTTCGAATTTCAATTTAAATATACATTTTACCTTTCGCTGGTTCCACTGTTTTCTAAATCTAGGTAAAATAAATTGTTGGGGAAATTTTGTATAAAACATACAGACCTAAGATGATTTAAAGGAAGTTTTGGTGACGTGATAGTCTTATATAGCTGATTTGAGGTTGACAAATTTAATTAAGAAAGGACCCCGCATGTTTAACATTAGGTTTGACTCTTGGTTAAAATTTCTTGGAACTCCAGATACAGGTCGATATTGTCATCATCTATCCAAAAATGGATAGACTCACTTAAATTATTCGTTTTGTAATGACAGCTTTTAAAGCTATAATATCGATGATTAAAAGAAATTTTTAGGGTCAATTTAACCTAAAAATTACAAAAATCCACCTAAAAATTTGATTTAAGTTACAGTTTTCAAAATAATTGTCTGGATACGTATACGAATTCGTATTTGCCTGTCTGGACGTGGGGAAAGATGTATTGTAAAAACCACAAATCTGACTTTTGACTGAAGTTTCGTTTTTTTTATGTTCATATTACCCATTCAAATAATGATTGTATATGTTGATTTTCTTGATTTTTTGCGAAATTTCTTGGGGAACTTTTAATCCTTTCAAAAATTTGAGAAATCGAAGGAAGACAAAAAATTATTTTATTTTATAATAAATCATCTTGTTTAAGGTCATTTTGACCAAAACTTTCAAAAATCAACTTACAAATTTGATTTGAAATACGGTTTTCAAAATAATAGAATAAACCCGCAGAGGAATAAGTTCGTTTGGGCTTTTGATCAGGATGACATTAACATCTTGTAGGCTTGTGCAGGTCCTTTGCAGCTTTTTTCGTATAAACAATTTTTTACGTACTGTTCAACTGAAAAATAATATTTTCGTTTTATGTTGAAGTATTTGAAGAAATTAGTATTTATATATCAAGTAGTCGTTAGGTCATTAAATCAAAATTATAATTTTATCTTTTATGGATCATTATAATTATAGAATGTAAATCAAAAATTTTTTTAAATATACCTATCCTGAATCTAACATTCTATATTTCTCTTTTAAATTCACAAGGCGTTGTGAAAACGTAATTGTCATATAATCGTAAAGAAGTTTGATTTGCTCCTACATTCCAACACAATACAATAAATGCTCCTACAATAAATTCATATTTTCAATGAAGAAAATTTCCATTATAATTTTCACCATTGTTTATTATTACTATGATGAGAGTGGATATAACTGAATTTACAAAAATATACATCATAATTTTTGTCATGTTCTACCACTGAATATATTTTTTTGATGATATAATAAATGATACCTCATTTATTTAATAATTTTTGTTTGGATTTCACAAAAAAAAATCATGAGCATTAGCAGCATAGTTCTATCACTCAGCTCATATTTCCTTTCATTAGATACTTATTTGATGATTTTTTATTGAAAGAGGATTTTTGTCTTTTCATATTCTTGAATTCATGAAATATTAACATACACTTTCTTTACACTAGCTCGATTTTAAGATAAATTTTATACCTCCTAAGCTCAATTTGATGGAACGGTTAGGGTTTGCCAATTCTTTATATACCGCGATAAAATATAATATAATATTTTCACAAAAAAGGTGGTATGCGTGATGGAAAGTTTCAACCTCAAAAACGCTTTCTTGACACTAATTGAAACTTTTATTGTAAATTTGTGCAAAATCTGAAAGTCGGGAGAAAATCGATGATTTTTCACATCAGAAGCAGGAGATGGTAGGTAAGTTGAAACTCGCAAAAGACATTTCTTTGGCACTATCTCAAACTTCATGTTTTCAACAATCTAGCAAAATTTAGAAAAGCTGTACAACCGTGTAAGACCTACAAATTGGTGGAATCAACTCCCGCTTTGATATCCCTCATTAACATCGATTCCAGCTACAAATAACCCGACATACAATTCAACTCATTTGAACTAAAGAGAGCCGCTGAAAATGCCCAAATGTAGCGGTAAAAGTAATTGGGGTTGTGTTATAAGACGTATTTATAATATACTCTCAACTCTCGTCGTTGACCTTCGATTTGTGCGTAAGTCTATATTTTTGAGAGCAATATGAGTAAAAACATAAAAATGAAATAAACTACACAAAAAGCAATAATCATAATTGATGAATGATATTGAACAGACAGTCTTCAATAACAGTTAAATAATGAGATATTTTTGTTACTAAATCACATGACAAAAAAATAATCATTTTAAATTTCCATTGAAATATGAAATTATGTATATTATATTTTTAAGTTCTATTAAAATTAACGTTTTAATATTAATTGTGAAAATATATCAGGTGTACAAGTTCCGTATAAAACCAATATTTTTAAAAATGCTGCTGTCATTTATACAAATTATCTCTATATATTATAAATGCGAAAGTAAGCATGTTTGTTTGTTTGTTACGCTTTCACGCTAAAACTATCGAATGATTTTTAATGAAACTGTACAACAGTATAGCTGATATATCAGAATAACACATGAGATATAATTTATAAAGATATAGTAATAAAAATTTAAAAATTAATTTATATTGACATTACCATAAATTACAGATTTCTGTAAAAATAGTCAATATAAAATATTTCACGGCCATCTTTTCTGATATACTCAATGAATAATTACGACTATTATACATTTAAAAAAAATAGAAAACCATACATATATTTTACCTGTGTAAAACAATACTTACCAGTATTTCGAGTTTTATAGAAAGGGGATAAGCGAGAGCAATCTTTATCAATCTTTACTTTTAAATCCAGCGAAGCGGGTGGGTATCACTCTAGTAGTTTCATAAACAAACAAAAATTTTTATAATAATCTCTTTTTGTTTTTGTCATGAATAGAATATTGTTCTGTATTTGAGTGTGTTGATACCAAGTTTTTCCGTTTCTTTGAATATTTATTAAAATTTAAAGTGAGATTATAGATAAGCATTGTAGCATCTCTCATAAACTTATTTTCAAATCTATAGGATTAAAGTTGAATGTATGTATGTGCCTTTTGAAGATTTTGATAGAAAGATACTGTTGTCAACTGTACTGTTTACCCGTGAGGACACAAATTAGATTAGAAACATTGTATAGTATGTATACAGTTATTGTATATATCTTACATTTATACGTTACATATATGTATTTTGTATATGTTTGTTTGTTATAGCATATACTGAGGAAGTGAGAAGAAAGATATTCTTATTCGTTTGTGTGTAAGAGTGGCTATCTACCTTTTCTTACATGACGTAAAAAAAAAACAGAAGTCTTCGTAATCAGCACTATCTATACATGAAATTTTAACAACTAACTTCAATTAACTTAAAGTCAATTTTTCTTTCACTTTTTCTTTTCACTTTCACTGCAATGATTTTTCTAATCAGAAAGTTAATTAATTTTATGATATATTTTCTTTGTCTAATTGTCTGCCTTCCTATTCATTAACTTAATAATAAAAGGGGGTGTAGATAAGGACGAAGTAAGAAATAAAAAGTATGGAATTTTTCCTGTTATTTTTTTTCAATCGTGGTCATGTTTTCTTCCATTGTAATATTCTCTAAGACATTAACGGTTTGAATTTTTAATTATAAAATATTTTTGTCTTTTTAGTAAAATTTACTTTTTCAGAAAGTTAATTATTTCTCTAGTCTCTAAGGATTATATTCATTATTTTTTTTCTCAACTGGGAAAAGTAAGATATGAAATCTGTTAGTATATATTTGAATATTAATAATACTCATATCGGCTTTTGGTGGTAGAATAATATGAAAGTTAAATTTCCATGAACTTATTTTTATAGAAATAAGTATATGTTCTTGGAAAAAAATTAACATTTTTATGAAAAAATGCAAAAAAAACAACTGTTTTTACGTTATCAAAGAAATTGAAAATTATTTTAGGTGTATTTAGGCAAAATTTGTGTCTATAATTATTTCTATCTATGAACAAGTGAAAACAAACAATTGACTGAGTTAACTGTTGAAATGGCATGTATAGACAGTGTTCATTACGGAATCGTTTGTTTTTTCACATCATGTAAGTAAAGAGAGATAGCAAGCCATACATACATGTCACACACTCATGACTGATACTCCCATATAATACATACTATACAATGTTCGAACCTAATTTGCGTCCGCAGTGCTAAACAGTGATGTTTTCGAAAAAAAATTTCAAACAAAAGTTGTTTATTTTTTTATAAGAAGCATTTCTTACATTTAAACTTTTGTTGTATCTCTAACGATTTACAAGATGGGTACTACGAGCCCAAGACTCAATTGACCTAGGTTACTCATTTACGAACTCGATTTCACTTTTTACATCCGGAGCACGTGTACAAATTTCAACTTGATATCTTTTTACGTTTTTGATTTATCGTGTTGTCAGACGGACAGACTAATAGGTGATAAACTACAACAGATAAGCCACGATACAAGTCACTTTTGCAATTTCATATAACACTTCTAATACCTCTTATTTGGATACATTGCTTAACGCATGTACTCTGTCATACTCGTGATATTTATATGCCTAGATGTAAATCGAACATTCTGTATATTATAGGTAGTGTGCTTAATTAGTTTAATAAAAATATAATATTAATATAAATAAATGTATTTTCTATGTTTAGTACCTTCTAGTAACTTAATTTTGAATTTATTTCTTTCGAGAAGTTAAAGGATGTCGTATATACATTGTACACTTTACTTGATACCACATCCTACCCTATATTTAATTCTTTAAAATTGAGGTTAATACGTTTTGAATCAATTTTATTATCTTTTATGTGTTAAGATTTTTGATTGTATTATATTATTTTATACATTTATTTTGTTATTTGGCTTTCTTGTTTTGAACTTACACACAAAACAAACTATTCAACCAACCTTCTAACGCCAGCCAACAAGCACTCCTGTAATGGTCAAAAAGTTTTAGTAAATGTCTGGTCACACGATAGAGCTTATTTTAAATTCGAGTAATATTGTATTTATACGCAATGTATAAGCTATTGGAGTAGGTTTTTATGACTGTACACTACAGTGTTAGTATCGGTGTGAACGCCAAAGGTCTTTTTTTGGCCATTGAGTAACATTAGCAATAGTTTTGGCGAACAAGTCAATGCGGTATTGATGTTTGGCACATACTAGTTGGCGATTCTCACAATACTTATGGTGGGTAGCTCTATTCAATACTGTAGTATTACTTACACTAACATAGGTACTATAGTATCTATCTCTTTATCATACCAGCAATGTAGTAAACGTCATACATTTCTTACTGTATAGAGAATATACCGGGTCCAATAGAATAGCCACCTCAGTCTTCGGACTTGGCTTGATTAGATTTTTTATTGTGGAGTGTCTCAAAATTGTGGCATGAATAGAAGGTCTAGAACTTCGAATAGTTCATGCTTATTTTGATCTTGATGAGGCCGCTATAAGTGTTGCTACAAATCGAGCTTGGGATTCCAAGCCTTGCTTAGGCGTGGGTGGGATTCTTTAAAAAAAAAGGATACTTGACATTAAATCGAGTAACTTTGAATATTTTTCTGCACTTTAAAAGCGCTATTTAAAAGCGGTTAATTTTTTGCGAAAATAAGGGATTTGTAAATAAAATTTATAGTCGCTTACGGTATCAGTATTTCTAAGATGGAAAAAAAATTTCGCTTAAAACAAGGTAAATAAAAAAAAGCTGATGATGGGTTAAAATTGGTCGCTTTTTATGAATTCTAGTAATATGATACATAGAATACAAAATTTTAAGCGACACATTCTTATATTTTTGAATGTGGTGGGGTTAAAAAACAAATTTCATTGTAGGTCAGATCTTCGATTCTTTCTAAAATGCTTTTCAAATGATTTTCAAAAGAGTTTTCAATTTTTTATTGCGCAGAATTGAAAAAAAGAGACAAATCGGTATATCTTGAAGTAAACGTAAATGAAAATTATTGGAGCGGGTTAGAATTTTACGTATACATTTAACATTTATAAAAGTGGTGTTCAAATTGGAATTCCAATAAATTTTTCGGGATTAATATACGCCAGCTTGTAACTAAAAACAAGGAAACTTTTTAACTATATATTTATCTTAGTTTATACTGAATTGAAGTATTGTAAGGTCAGTAATTGTAGTTGGGTAAATATATTCTTCTTGAATGAACATTGACTTTAATGTTCTATTTATCTTCTTTAAGCTTTCGAAGATGTCGAGGTACAAGTAAGTTTCGTGTTTTTTCACATATAAAATGAATATTGTATATATGTGAATATGGCGGATATTTACTTAAAACTACTACACACAACGAGTCTATAAACTAATACAATATAATTTTCTGTGTTAAAATTTGTGTGACTATATTATAATGCAAAGTCAAACAACTAAAATATGTAGTGTAAAAAGTCAAACAAATTGAAATCGAATTGTTGAATGTAAAGTTTCTTGGATCAGAAGGTTATTGATCTAAGAAATCGCTTTATTATTTTTTTTTTTTCGAAATCTTTCAAGATCTCAAAGTCTGGTTAGCATAACATTCATCGATGAATATTTGAAGAAATTTTTCAAAATTCCATCATCAGTACAAAAGCAATAGCTCCATTTCCTTCGGCAATTCCCTAAAAAGTAATACGTTTATATGTTTGTATACTCTCTAGCGGTCGCAATTTAAGTCTCATTTGAACAATATTTGGTACCAAGAAGGGTTTTGGTATTTGAAAGGTCAAGTTTTGGTTCATGAGAAAAATCGACAGGTAAATAGTAAAATAATTTTTTTTTTTTGTATTTTTTAATCAGTTTTAAGCAAAAAAGTACTCTTGTGATTTTTTTTCTAGACGCTTAGTTTTCTAAATAAAAATTCTTGGAAAACTAAAAATACCATATTCGATTTTTAGAAAAATGTTTTTTATTTTCAATCTCTGAGGGAATTCTCTTACCTAACACAGCTCCTGCGCTACGGATTTTTATGTTTACTGTGAGGTAAATATTTGGCTCGCATGATCCTTTTTCCATTGATAGAAATTAAGTGCTATTGCGAGGCTATTTTAGCCCCCACCAAATCATTCCAGGCGATGATATTTCGTATTATTGAAAATTAGACTTTTATGATGTAGGTATCAAAGTGCCTCAAGTACATTTTTTGCAAAAAATTGCAAATTAAAAATTTCATAGGTAACTAAGTCCCCCCAACCTCCCAGCCGGGTTGTCGATTTCACCATTCACACATTCGTTAGCTATCAACTTTAATATTTTCAATGTGCCTCAAATATGTACTCAAAAAAGCCACTCAGCTCTCCAGCTAAAAGATGTCTCACTCTATTCTATATTCACTTTTATTTGGTAAATATACTATTTTTGTAACATGCCTTTAATACATTATTGTTTCCTTAAATTAACTTTGACAGTATATTAAATTTGTTCTTTTCTGTAATTTATTTATTTTGTATCTGTTGGCTATTTGGCACAATTTTCTATTTTAATAAAAATTTCTCTCTCATATAAAGTTTTCCCTACAGTAGTTTAATTCTACTTGCATTCTATTTTCTACAAGATGGAATAGAGGTGTAGGAGGTAGGTGTAATATCAGATAAAAACTATTCTAGTTCAAACTTATTTATTGGTAGCCGTGTTAATGGTGTGAATCTATCTAAATCATCGACAGGAAAACATATATACAAGGTACGATATTTCACACCTGTATAGAGGAACATTCTTATCAAGATTTGAAAATAGAATAAATAAAAGAATTGTTTTTCTGCAAAACTTTTAACTTTTCTAGACCAGACGGTTTTTATAAAGACTGTTGGATATCCTCGGGGGATTTTCATAAAATATTTCTTACTGTTTATTGGCAGCTGTTTTCATTCGATATTCCTACATTTCTCATGAAATTAGACGACGAGTTGTTGTTTGTCACTTTAATATTTTTATTTTACTATTATTATTTTGGCTCACATAACTTTTTTCTCTTATTATTGTTGGTCTATCTAACGTTGTTTATATTTAGACGAAATGAGATAGTAGCTTTAATAAAGCAACAAATCAATTGGGTATTAAACTACTTGAAAAAGTGCTTCAAAATGTTGATTTTGCTAATAAAAAGCCACCACAAATTTATTTCGGAAAAATACACACGCTTTCTTGCCAAAAACTTAAACTAAATTTTAAACCTTTTTTAAACTGCCAAAATGGGTATCACTATTTGAAATAACACAAATAACTTTGACAGATATATTCATAGACATTTGATTATAATAAATATAAATACTGATTATCTATGTATACATTATACCCAGCTGTCTACACTGAACTAATTGATGATCTATGACTCATACCGCTATGACATCACAGCAGGGCTTACCCGTGTTTTAGGTCACGTGATATACAGTTTAAAAATTACGATTTTTAACTTTAATATTTTACAAGAAAAATGTGCTTTTATGACTCGAAATCAGAATATTTTAGTATATTTTTACATAAATCTTAACTTTTTTCAAATTTCATGATTTATTTTTGACTAACGATAACACCCTAAGATTTTGTTAAGGTTAATACTTAAGGTAGTACGAGCGTCAAGACAAGTTAAGACTTGTGGTTGAAATTATTTGTACCTTATTTTTAACTTTGATGATGAATTTTGTTATAACTTCATGAATGTAAACGAAAAATAATAATAAAATTTTTCGATATCTGTCTTGGTTTTCGAAATATTAAAAGCTAAATAATTAAACAAAGTTTTCAATTTTCAATATTTTGAAAATTACTCCAGATATTGAAAAATGTTTTAGTTACCTTTGATCCAGCATAAATTTTTTTCCACATCTCGGATCGATAAGGACTTTTTAGATTTCATTTATGATGGTGCTTTGATCTTTGATGATGCATTTATGATGGTGAATTTTTGTAACTTCGGATGTTTAAATTGGCCGGATGGGTAATTTGAAACGATTTTTAGACTTGCCCAAATAACTCATACACCTATATAAGTTTTTAAGCAAATTGAAAGAAATTTAGAAATTTTTGTTTTTAATTTTAATGCTAATCATTTCTTAAGATTTTGGCCCAAAAATTACGAAAATCAAATATATTTCCGCTTATTGTGTGTCTATTTCTAGTTATGACTTTGTCACTTGAATTCTAAATTTTAACCTTTGAATCAAGCGAAGTAAATTTAAAGTAAAAACAAAGATTCGTTTTAAAAAATAGAAAGACGCGAAGGTACTCTTATCGTCACTTCCATTAGAATACACCGATTGAATTCGAAAACCAATAATAATACACCACTTATTCATACATTTCATATTTCAAGTGAGTATAATATATGCGTATTTCAAGTGGGTAAAATGTATACTCCAATAATTTTCTCATTAAATTAATGGTTGATATTGGATAAAAACAAAAATTTTTTTGTTTGTTTTTATAACCATCACATATAAATGGGAAAATGGGTGATATTTTTGACATTTAATTTATTCAATGATTGATTAAAACAACAGTCAACATAGATATATAAATGGGTATTAAAAAAATATTGTGTTTGTTTAAACAATTTGTTGGTGAGAGCTATACAACAAGCTCTTTGGTCACATACACGAGGGCTTCTATAAAAAATATTTTATGGAAAGAAGCAAAAACAAATATTCATTGCGTTTTATTGTATTGTACTCGATAAAAAATACAAACAATGACTACTGATATTATTCAAGGTTATTCATGACGTAATAAGCTCTGTTTACAAAGGAATTATTCAGTGAAGGCATGCCATCCATAGTTATTTGGCTTAGGACTTGACAGCAGTTGGCAGTTGTCCCAACGCAAACATGTTAGTAGTTCAAGAACAATTACATTTGCAAGTTAAGGCTGTTATGTGCAAATTTTTGATTGGTGTGAAACTTAAATTTTCATTGGGAAACAAAAATTTATAAAGAAAAGCTGTTTTTCAGATAAGAATGGTTAAAATTACAATTGAATTTCAAGCACTGCGATTATACCCTTTACTCTATCGAGATGAAATTTGAAGTAATGAAAAGTTATAGGTATTCATATTCTACCTGCCCGGGGTAATTTTGTGCTACTTTACCTGGGTATTTTTCAAAAATTCTATTAATTTTGTAATTTTGATTTTTCACTCCCAGCTACAGTGGCAAAGAGAAATTTCGATATTTCCAAGGTAGGAAACAATACCCTCCCATTAAAATGGAGAAGGAAAATTTTGCAATTTTTCTCATATGGTAGAATGAATACCTGTAACAAATCCAAATTTCAAATAGAGTAAAGGGTATGATCTCAGTGCTTGAAATTCAATTGTAACTTTAACCATTGTTATCTGGAAAACCGCTTTTATTTATAAATTTGATTTCCACCAATAATATTTAAGAGAATTCATAAAAAAATGTTCGAAAACTGCTTAGAACAGCAGATTGTGATACAAAAAAGGGCTTGAGGGTTCTGTTGAAGTGTTCACCTCTCCGAAGACATATCTTTGACACTAACAACATACCAAATTTCCACTGACCAGCTAGACAATTTGGATGAATCGTGAAGCTGCGAAAAGTCTTAAAAATCGCGAAAAACATGAATTTGTGGTATAAAATAAAGAGGTAGGGAGTTGAGAGGTCGACAACCTCTAAAAAGCACATTCTTAATATTTACTGAATCCCCAAATTGATTTTAACCGTTAAGTCTAATTTAGAGAGGCTATATTCATATTCAAAGCTATAACTTCTCGAACAAAACTGTACTGGAAATCCTCTTTAAATTGCTGAAATCCTCCTGCAATCCTACGTGCGATATAGTGAATAAATCAAGTTAAGAGCCTAAGTGGGCGAGCGGTCTAAGGCGCTAGTCTTCCGATCGTTCTACTTAGACTTAGGTTGCGGGTTCGAATCCAGGCAGCGGCAGTGTGAACAATATATAATTAATGGGGGCGGTAGAGTTGATCACATTGTCGTCGCTTGGATAAGAACGTAGTAACCGACTCCACCCACATCAAAAATGTAATTGTAAAATATGTATTGTAAATGAATAAATAAAGATTAACAAATAATGATGTGAGTGGCCTCTGTTATAGGCGTATATGTATTCATTATTAGTGAATAAATCAATACTTTCGGAGACATTATGACTCAAAAGATGTTTACAATGAAACAAAATTAAGACATTTCATGTTTTCGTAAATTTCCTTCATTATAAACATGACTTTATCAAGAAAATACATAAATGGAAAACAAACAGAACAGTGTTGATGATGAACAACGTCAGTCAACAAAACGTCATTATTACACATCATGTGAAATGACCACAATGACAGTTGATGTGTATGTGAGCGGTTTTTATGGTATGAGAGGGTGAAGAATTTGTGGCATAGTTTTATTTTTATGTGTGCTTTTTTGTGTTTGTCTTTGTGTTGAATATGTACATAGTATGCCAGAAGTAAATGAGAGATTAGCCCACATAATTTTACGTGTTTTTTATTCTTATTATTTTATAGGCATTTTTAGCTCAATTTTCAAGTTTAAGTAAAATGTGGATTAAACAGCATGGACGAATTTTAATTAGAAAACTATTAATTTTTATTGGCCAATCTTAATTGACTGGTGTTGAGCTCGAAAAAAGGATTCGTGACTCTTATTTGGACGTAACTTGTATTATTTGTTAAAACCACTCTGGAAAACAAAGACTTTTGCTTGATAGTCACTTTTGTCCTAAATATATGTAAAATTCTGACGTCATTTGTCGGTGTTGTTTCAGTTTTGCATCTTTTATCGAAGTATAAACGGCTTGCTTAACAAAAAAAATTATTATCGTGCAAATGAATGTAAAATTAGTGCAAATGATGCACTCCTGAACTATGATCTGCACTAATCTATGACTGCGCTATGATCTGCACTATTCTAATGAGTCCCAACCAATTTTTCGGGTTAACCACCAGTTTATGAATCACTTTATAAATTTTTCAAGCAGTCTTTGAGAAAGTAGTGCGCGAACAGTAGCTCGTTCTTATTATGAATTTTTTGGTAAATTATGAATGAGGATCTCGATATTGAGCATTAAGAGACTTTCAGTACCTTAAAGCTTGGATTTCCTGTCGAACAAAATTGTTTTTCATTCAAGTTTTTTTGCAGGACGAAGAACAAGGACGCCTTTTTTATTTTGCAAAAAGTCCCGAGACTAAGCTATAGACGGCTTCGTGGTAAAACGGAAGGCATTTCGACCATTATTTCTCAAGACAACTAGCTTTTAGTGATTTTACTTAGTCTCACACGAAAACAATGCATTGCATCGTATCTCGAATCCACTCCGAATTCCTGTCTCCGCCACATTCTTTAAATTTACAACCAGGAGATAATCGGGGACCGTGGAACATACAGCTGATGCGAAAACAAAAACAATCAATCGATATTCTTCACAAGACTAACTAGAGTCCCTACAATAGTAATATCTCAGGAACTAATGGTCGAAATATTATCAAATTTTTAAACGTGTGTGTGAGCAAAGGAAACTGTTTAGTGAGTCAAGGAAAATTTCACGTGTATGCAATACCATGCAGGTGCAGATTTTCAAATCACCTAACAAGTTTCATCTAGTTAGGTGATTTGAAAGGATTTCTAGTTAGGTAGTTTGAGTTTTTTCATCAATTTTTCACCTCTCTGGCAATCAAGGATATTCTTTCAATCCAATTTGGTTAGGTATAATATGGTTTGGCAAACAAGCACTATTATTCGGATACCTTATCGTAAGGATTTCCAAGGATGGTACATTAGAGGTTTGAAAAGTTTATCTTGTCTATAGTTATTAATTCTGTCTTTGAATGCTACGATCATGTGCGGTTTTGTTTTAGAAAAGTATTTTGAAAAGAGCACGTTAATAATGTTCTTTAATAGTCAGATGATAAATTATAGCAATCTTTTTTATACTTCTTTGCTTATTAAAAAAATTTAAGTTGTCCTAATATTAGCCGAGAAATTCTTTAAATTAAAAACGGTAATTAACTTGATTGTTAACGTTGCATCTGGTTGAAACAGCCTTTTGTCTTAGATTTTAGTAAGGGATTTATATACAACCATACTCAATCCTGTATATAATCCAGTTACATTTTATCAAAGAAAAATAGGTTTTTTCTCAAGACATATACATATACAGGACAGTGGAGGTATCCACAAAAAGCATCCGGACTTTGATCGGACAAAAGTATCAGGTAGTTTATAAAAGTAACCTATAATCTCAAAGGAATAAAAAGAGAAAAATATCACAGCAGCTGCAAGCATAAAATTGAAAATAAAAATGATAAAATAAATATAAATAAGAGAAATATTTATGTACTAAGGAAAACTTTTTCCCAGCACTCTGTGTACCTCAGACCATATCAAATAATATATAATCATATTTTCCACGGGTAAATTTTCCTTGGGAGTATTTTTATATTCCATTTTCTATACGATACAGCAATATAGCAACAAGATGGAAAAAGAGACGAAGCATTCTCATTTTTGTATGAAGAAGAAGGTGAAAGAAGAAAAGATGAGGAAAAATATCACCTGCAGCGTTTTATTACCGCTAACGTTATGGTATTCTTTAAAAAAAACTACTTTCTATTCAAGAGCATACCTACCAGTTCTTTTTTATCTACACTATGTGTGTTGTTCCCTTTATACTCCTTAATATCTAGTACCTCTATTACTATTATTTCTATGGCTATGTACGGTTTTGTACGGCTAATAATTTTCGATCTGATATTACTTTTTGAACAACCTTTGAAATTTGATTGTTAATTGGTTAACTTAATCACAAAATAGTTTATTCTATTTTTTATAAAGCTTTATTTTTTGATTGGATTAAAAAAAAATTTAGTTGTTAAGCATTTATCGATTTGTAAGGATATCAAATGCGACAACTTTTATGAAATGCTGTAAAACCCTACTTAAATTCAAATCAGCTTAATTTTTCTAACAAATACCAAATAAGTAAAATATGTGCATACTAAGTGGTATCTGCGAAGCTGAACCTGGTTGCAAGTATTTTCTCCGTTTGTTGAAAAATTAGTCTAGTTAGTGATGTCCACCATCATATTGAACTTCTTTAATATTCTTCGTATTTCGATTTCTCTTCCATATTGAAAAATTTTTGAAGTTCGCAGATGTACATATAGAAAAACCGACGCACAATGTTGTCTATACTTAAGGCATGTCTACGTAGAAAAATAATTTACAAAAAAAAAAGAAGATGATGAAAATAGAATAAAGAAAAATGAATTATGAAACAAAAATTAAAAAAGCCTTCATAATTACTTTAAGTACTACAATGGAAAACGTTTTATATGCAATAAAAAAAAAGAATACCATAAAAGAAATTTTTCATTTTATTAATTTAAAGTATATAACTGTTATATGGTACTTATTGTAGGACTCTGCTACTTCTTACCTACTGTTGTTTGAAATATACAGCTTTAGTAAAAATATTATTATACCCTCATTTAGATAATAAATGAGGTGTGCTTTTGTGTTCTTGCAAAAGGATACAAAAATAAACATCGTATTGGATGACCATAATTACTGTTTACAGGGTGGTCCGAGTTATAACAGCAGGACTTAAATGGTAAGAAGATAACGTTAAAATTATGAAAATTTATCAATACACTTACTTATAGACAGAAAATTGTCCATTACTAGATATGGGGTATTGAAAAATTGCAAGAAAAAGGATACATTATTTTGAATATTGCCAAAACGCCTGTTTAAAAATTTTTAAATGTTGAATTCTTATAACAGTAATAATAATGAAACAATAAGCGGGGGACACTTTAATATCTCATCGAGATATCTTTAAACCTGCCTTTAACTTTTTTGGAAACCTAGATTTTATAATTTTAACGATATTTTTAATAACAGATAGGTCTTTCCTTTAGATGTTATATGAAAGTATCACTCTGCGATTTGCGAATTTTACATCCTAAAAAAATTTAACTGAATATTATTACAACCACTTTTTATACCATGTATATATGAAATATACATAGTATATTAAGTTTAGTCCCAAGTTTGTAACGCTTAAAAATAATGATGCTAGGAAAAAAATTTTGTCATAGGTGTTCATAAAATCACCTAATTAGTCCATTTCCGGTTGTCCGTCCGCCCGTCTGTAGACACGATAACTCGAAAACGAAAAAAGCTATCGAGCTGAAATTTTTACAGCGTACTCAGGACATAAAAAGTGAGGTCAAGTTTGTAAATGAGCATCATAGGTCAATTGGGTCTTGGGTCCGTAGGACCCATCTTATAAACCGTTAGAGATAGAACAAAAGTTAAAATGTAAAAAATGTCCCTAATTAAACAACTTTTGTTTGAAACATTTTTTCGTAAACATCACTGTTTACCCGTGAGGGCCCCAATAAGGCGGAAATTTTATAATATGTACTATACTTGATTATCAGTTATGTATGTGTCACATGTTTGTATGTGTTATGTGATAAAAAAATCAACACTGACTATGCATGGTATTTCAACAATTAACTCAGTCAATTGTTTGTTTTCACTTGTTAATTTCTCTAATAGTAATGGAAAATCTTTAAAATATCATTAAAAACCTAAGCAATCAATATAACCAAATATTTTTTGTATATCTGTGTATCAAAAAACGTCAACATAGATGTTTTAAAATTTTAATATTGTTTTGATGAAATATAAAATAATTCAGGTAATTAATTTTTTGTATATGTATTATATAAGTATTTTTACGGCAAGATAATTTTACTGCTTCCAAAAACGAAAAAAAAAGTTAATTCATTTTCTTAAAAAAAAAAAACAGTGAAAGTAAACTGAACGCTTTCATTTATTTTTATCAATTTCTCAGAAGTTTCGTTAAAAGTAAGGTATAATTCTGAATAATTGGAAATATTGCATTTAGTTGATAATTAACGAAAACCTACATCTTTTCAGGCGTGCCGGGGGACGTATAGATCAAATTTATGGTTGTAAAATATAGTATGTAAATATTTTTAAAAAAATTTACCTTCAATGGATTCGCGAAGACAAAAATGATTCAGAAGAATTTCGAACTTTTGGGCTGGAATTAAAATACCTATCGGACAATGAAAGGCTGGCATTTGTTTAAGATTTTTCAAGTCTTTAAGGAGGGGGTAGCTGCATTTTTCTCAATAAAACTAATTCACCTGGTAGCTACTAGGAATGGAAAAGTATATTAATAAAACAAGAACTTTCCTATACTTGGAAGTTATGAATATGAAGTTAATCATTTTTTTTAGTTATAAATGCTTATCAACAACAGATAATCACGAATTAAATCGATTTTATGTAAATACCGTTTCTAATTATCTATATAATTTGAATTAAAATTGTATGCATGCTTGATTTCCTGATATATACATTCCTGGAACATCCTTTAAAAGTATGTACATAATATAGATTTACCTAAAGCTGATCATATCTATTTAATATGCTTAAAGTGTCAAACTCACTAAAATATGTGACTGATATTTCAATCTATCTCATTTATTACTCAAATAGTTCGTTCAAATTTACAGTTCAAGTGATTTGAAATTACATTCATTTGTGCAGATACAAACTTCCAGAAAGTGTCATATACCATGATCAAGTACATACGATGATCATGATACAGTGAAATTAAAAATGATTGGTTATAAGATATATTGCTGTACATAGCGGGTTAATATTTTTACAACCTTGTAACCTGCCTTAGGTTCTTGTAGCGCTTGTATTGAGATAAGAGAAACACTTGGGGTATAAAATCAGTTGTTATATTTTAAGCGTTCTGAAACATCCCTCCCTACTTCTCCACGGCCCATTTGGAACTTTTTATGATCAGAAAATGTATTTTGACATAAATAGGTTCCAAATACAACGAACTCCAAACCCTGGCTGACCCAAGTAGGTGTTCTGTTTATTTTTAAAAAAGTTTTCCTGTTTTTTTCAAGCATTTTTCATAAGGCTCACCAGTTGAAGTAAAAAAATTGTTTGAAACAAAAGTTGTTTAATTTTTTATACTGAACATTTTTTACATATAAACTTTTATTTTATCTCAAAATTTTAACATTTGTGAAAACCATGTCAGTTTTTCAAGCATCATATCTCAAAAACTATTACACATATAGAGCTGTAGGTTGGCTTCAATTGTTAAAAAATTTAATATACTTTCAAAGTCTGAAAATTCTGCAACTTTTCACGCTTTAAGCATGTAGCACTACTTTTTTTGCTTGCTCTCTCTTAAGGAGTCCTAATAACGTACCAAAAAAGCAGCTTTACATCGCGTTTTGCGATTTTACTTCTCGCGTAAAACTGGAAATAAAAATAATTTTTTCTCAATACTGGGTATTGATTTCAGGCCGTTTTTATCTTTGCCACAAAACTCTGTTTCTATTACAATAATTTATATGTGTTTTAGGCATATATACGAACATATTTCATCATTTGGAAAGTTAGATGTGAGAACCATAAGAATGGCATTCACATGAGCAGCTTTTTTGAGAATTTTGTTATGAATTTTTCAGAAAAAATAACTTTTTAGGGACATTAATCATTTAGAATTACTCGTTACATTACAAACATACGTTCACATATTATACTTCCCTCAAATGACATAAAATGTCAATGATATACCGGGTGTTTATTTTTTGCTTGACATACGTTAGGCCAAAATTTTTATAATTTTGGGTACGATTCCGGTCAATTTCTGTGTTAAAGGTGCAGTTTTCGAAAAAATTGATTCGTAAAAATTATTACTTTTTCAATGAGGAATAACTTT
Source organism: Chrysoperla carnea (assembly GCF_905475395.1). Taxonomy (NCBI): domain Eukaryota; kingdom Metazoa; phylum Arthropoda; class Insecta; order Neuroptera; family Chrysopidae; genus Chrysoperla; species Chrysoperla carnea. The sequence continues at coordinate 37,412,888 of NC_058339.1, forward strand.
ATAATGTAAACTTTTCTTCTACTCTTGTCAATTATGAAACAGAATAAGCTTTTCATTAAACCTGAAAGTCCAGTTCGAATATAATGATTGCATAAATGAAGCGTTTTCCTAAATAAAACTTATTTTTCGAGTTACATACAAATATCTAGTTTAAAAAAAATCAAAAACCCGACTGCGAAAAGTATTACCACTCCTTGCCAGTTTATACAGATTGTCCGATTTACATCTAGGCATATAAATATCACGAGTATGACAGAATACATGCGTTAAGCAATGCATCTAGGTGTGAGGTATTATATACATGTGTTGAGGCTTCGATATGCGTTGAGATAGTTGTAAGACGCTTGGAGAGTGGGAATTTCTTAGTTGAATAGATGACAACAGATAAGCCACAATACAAGTCACTTTTGCAATTTCATATAACACCTATGATACCTCTTAATTAGATGAATTGCTTAACGCATGTACTCTGTTATACTCGTGATATTTATATGCCTAGATGTTTATCGAACATTCTGTATATATTTTGTATAAAGGTTATAATTTCCAATTTATACGGTAAATATTTGTAAAATCATACAGAACATTTCTAGTTATGAATTGTCAGTTTTCGAAGTATGTGCACACATAGATAGTTCGATAGATAGGAGGTATGTTAGTAGTATAAGTAAACTAAACAACATTTTGTAATATTGAATTACACAAATAGTTTTTGTTGATAAGTTCGATTCTACTCAATAAGTGATCGTCGTCATCTTTTACTTCAAACCAAATCAAATTTATTTGATTCGTATGCAATGAGTGTACTTCGGAAATCAATTTTAAAAAGTATATAAATTCTAGTTTATAAATGCTTTTTTTTTTCAAGTTGTTTTTTTGTCTGTCTGCTATAAATATTGCAATCACTTCTAACTGATCAAGAAATTTGAAAATTTGGCTTTCAGCGTATGTTTGTGATTGTGATGACAATATGTCTTTTTATTGATAAACTATACGTTGTGTGTAGAGATACATACATACCCATAGTCAGTTTACATCTGTAAATTGTCATCAATAGGGTATATCATGGTACCTAAGAGTTCTTTACAAATTTTAAAAGCAAATATTCGATTACCGTTTAAATTCAAAATCACTGCTGTTTTGAAAGCTTTTGTAAAACAAAAGGTAAGAATTATTCATTTGAGAATAAGAATTAGAAAACGATATTTGAATAATAATTAGAAGATGTTATTGAAGCAATACAAATACATCTTTTTCTTTTTTTCTCTTATTTAAAATCACCTTAGAGAACATTTGGCAATGTTGGATATGAAATTTTAATGAAACTTGTAGGTACTAAAACGCATAATGCTCTAAAATTTATTTTATAAACATGGTGGTAATAACACAGAAATACCTAAAATTCTTGATGCATGGGTCAAACGGGATTTATTATTTGATATCAGAGAAAATCTATACATATTAATTTCTTTGTCCTGAATGACTGACGGTTCAACGCACAGCCTAAACCGCTGATATCTGGGTGTGTGTTCTTTCTATGACGTAGGTATCGGATAATAAATTCTGAAATTCTACCCCTAAGGGGGTAAAAACGGGAACAAATCTATTTTAAATTTGGCATAAACATAAGTTAACAGAATTGACGGAAGACGAGTTGTATTTTGACTCAAACTCATCGGCTAATGGGGTTGGTAGAAAGAACTTTATCATATTTGAAATTAGAAATGTAAAAATTGTTATATGAGGGCTAGAACGAACGTGTTTTTGTTTTTAAAGTTGAAATTGCTGATCAAAGCCAAAGTTAGGTATCTGCTAGTCATTTATAGAATATTTAACGAAAATTTAATAAAATTGAAACATACCAAAGATTATCAAATGATAAAAAACAATTAATCAAAGAAAGAAAATGTGTCATATAGTTAATGATTACTTGCAGTCGGAGGATGTCTAACAATCACTTCTTTGCAACCAGTTGGAAAGCTTAGAAAATTATATTACCGTACCATTATGCAGAACGTTTTGGGTACCAAAGAGGGCTATTAACAAAATAAAAGGTGATTGAGTGAGCTGGAGTGATAGAATCGATCAGTAAATTAAATATTAAAGATACGTTTTTGATTCTTCCAATCGAATAACCTCCCTTAATGGAAATATCGTGTTAAACGATATATATAAAAGTACGTCTATATCGTTAGAAGAAAAATAGCATTAGTGTTGAAAAAACTAGTTGTTTATTTCGATTAGATATGCATCACCTGAATGTTTTATCACACTAACGTTGCACGATACATCTATAAATTCCATTAATGAAATGTCATTTTACAATACCCTGATTTTGAGTATACAGCGAAACTTCGGATTTATCTTTTACTGGCATTTAAAATTCATAAAATGATTTACAGTTGCCAAATTTGTTTTTGCTTTTTAATATTTTATTGAATAAAAAAATTTTCGAAACGAAAACGCTCAAAATAATCACTAACAGTTCCTTAAAATTAAATCTTTTATAGCTAGTGCGCTACGGAATGTAAAAACTGGACAAATTGATAATTTAATAATGTTGTGTATTCAAATATTTCAATAAAAACTTAAAAAATTAAATATGCGAATTTTGTCATGCAAATCGGTTAAAAAAACTATGTGGGTATATTATAAGGAATTTTTCTAACCATCTCTGACGCTAGGCAAAATATTAAGAATCGGCCGTATTCGTCAATTTCTAGTAGACTGAGCTTAAAGTCCTGATTTTGGTTAAGTATCTTAAACAGGTGAAGTTCACAAGATTAAAATAAAACCGGCAAATTTTCTTGTTAGGAACTCACAACTCGCATTTAAAACTAGCTAAGAACAATCTCCATTAAATTCTAACAAAAAAATTAAAATCGGTTCATCAGTTTAGGTGCTACGATGCCACAGACAGGCAAACAGACAGACAGACAGACACACACACATAGCGGTTAAACTTATAACACCCCCTTTTTAGTTCGGGAATTAAAAATGTGATCCATCACCTTGCATTACTGTGCAAAATTTCAAATCGATATTCCTATAAATGGCGAAAATATGAGGTTGTCTTCATCTTAAATGCGACACACTGTACTTCTTTTCTTCCTGTATATTTATGGATGAATTGAGTTTGAAATTCCATTCCTTCTAAAGGCGTCGTTATTTTTTGAAGTCTATGCCAATAGTTCCAAGTATACATAAGGTATTGTAAATGATATTGATACATTTAATATTTGTTCGTAAAGCCATCCAAATCACCATGATCATTTTGAATGTTATTGTCATTCGTTAAATTTCAATAATTTCAAAGCCTTATCAATATCAATACATTTTCTTCGAATTTTGAAGAAAAAGAAGATAATGTATAGAATAAAAAAAATATTTTCTGTATAAATTTGATATAAAATCGAACACGTTTATGGCACATTTTTTTCTCCTCGAATAAATAATTTTGTGGCCTCTGCGATGCTCATATGTGATATTTTCATACCTTAAAAACTTATTTTTCCTAATGAACAAATATTCAGGAAAAAAGCAAATTAAGAAACCGCCCCGAATCGTCAAAACCGTAAGATCAGGGATGGTTGACTACAGGGGCAGGAACAAACAAAAAACGGACCAACTTACTTATTTTATATGATACTTTTAATAGCTTTTTCTATCTAAACGCCTTATACCATGGGAGAGAGAGACTGTACACTTCAATGGATTAACGCACATTACGTACAAATAAATTTTCATTTGTACAAATAGAAAGAATCGAAAATAAAAAACAAAACAAAAACGAATATCTCTATTTCTTCAAATGAAGTAGGGTAGGTTGTATATACGGTTTAAATTGGAAAAAAAAAAAAAAAAAACCTTGAAAAAAACTGATAGTCGACGGTATAGTCCATTTTTCAACGAGTGTGCAGTAGCATTTTTTACATAGATGGTAAAGTATCCCATCTCAAACACAAACACACGACACTGAGGGAAATTGAAAAGGAAATTCAGAAAAGTAATAATAATAATATAGAAAAGAAGACATACCATAATATTCGTTGTCAACAACAACTATACTTGTATTCTTGACTATACTTACTAGTTTTGTGCAACATCACAAGCGAAAAAGAAAATATGAGTTGAGAAGTAATTTTTTCAAATGAGATAGCCGTTTAAAAGGACAGCACAGCATACAGAAAATGTGTATACTTTTTTTTATTAAAACTATTCATATATCTACAGAACGTTCAAATAATATGAATTCACAAATTGGCAGTACATTGTCGGTGTGAGTGCGACCCCTGTAATCCACACGACAAACTTCTCAAAGGGGAAAAAACATTAAAATAAGGTCTTGTTAGCCTTCATAGATTATTCTTTGAACATGTAATGCAGCTTATGCTGGAACGATCATTATCTCCACAGATAAATGATGTGTTTTATCCACTTTTCAGATTCGGTTTATTCAGTTTTTTCTAGTTTTTTAATTACCACTAAAAAACGGCAGAACTAATTCTGCTGAAAACTCTTTCAGTTCTTAAATACGTGATTACGCGTCGAATAAGCCCAAAATGTCATAACTAGTTCGTGAGAACTAGGAAAAAACGGATGTTTTACGAACAATTGTTCTGATTTTCATCAAACATTATCTTAGAAGTATTCAGATTAGAGGTGCTTCGAATAAAGAACTCACCACATGCAAATCGAGTCATCAAACCTATCTATCTATCTCAGACAATGAGATAGTTACTCAAAATAAAAAATACTTCAAACATCGTACGCTTTTCGATGTTTAAAATCATTGCCGCAAATGGCGCTTATGTCTTTTTCTGTAATTGATATTTTGTATTTAAACCATTTATCTCTTTTTTTTTTTTCAACAAAATATATCTAAAGAGCAACTTTTTAAATTCTTCGTTTAATATTTTATGAATACTTTGTAAACGTATACAATACTTCATAAAACTTCAAGGAGAAAAATAACTATTTTATTAAATTCATATGTACCTTAGGTTATACGCAAAACAAACTTGAACAAAGAGATGAACTTGTCAATTGCAATTATTTACCTGAAGTTTTTCAATTACGGAATATCAAATGTCTTAGGAACATTCTCAACATAATGAATACCTAAAAGCAACGTTGTTATAGGTACAAAAATTAGAAGAAATACTTCAAAACTTTTGGAAGCACTTAAACAGTATTTTAACCTGTTAATTAAGAAGTGGAGTATTTAAATATCTCGTATAACTCTAAAGGTGTACCCTATTATGAACACGGTAAGAAATCCATGGCGTTTATTCAATTGTTCAGTTTACAACTATTGCTAATGTTTCTATTGCTTCAATACAGTATACAGTATGTACTCTATTAGCTGTAGGATGTATTTTTCATGTATTTTTTTTAATTCATTGCTTACACTGTTATAACATAATAAAAAATATAAATACTGTTTAAAAATGCTTTAATTAAGTGTATAAAAATTGTAAAAAAGTGAATAATTTTGAGATGTTTAAACAAAGTCCTGAGGACGTATTAATATGTGATCTGTCAGTTGGTGACAGTTCAATGTACTATTTACTACAGGTGTAATAGCCCCGTATTACAATTATAGTATGTATCCATGGTAATACCATACAGTATGTCAACAAGTCTGACCAGCCACATACTATGACGTTACGTCTCCAAAAATAACAATAATTGTAACTACATTATATTATCGTTATTTTTTAACTTTATAGTGCATGTTTAGTAATAGTTTTTTTTTTTTTGTTTCAGTCGATTTTTTTTGTTAAAAGTTTTTTTTAAATTAATATGTCTTCAATTGTCTGTTTACAAGTAAAAATATACCAAGATTATAAAAATGATGAATGATGTCTCTCCAATCTTAACACTTGGATAAATGTTTTCATTTTTTTAAATCATATAAATATTTTGTTTACAAATAATTAAAATGAATAGTTTCATGTATTTGTATATCTGATACGATGAGTTTTCTAATAACATCGCGTATTCCATTAAATAAATGTATATATTAAAATCCATCTTTATGTTATGCTTCAATTTCTTCTTTTAGTAAGAGTACAAACTGTGTACTTTATCAATAGCGCTCATCGAATTTCTGAAAAATCTTACAACAATATTTGAAAATTTTTCTGAAATATTTACCTTGACAAAGGGGTCGGAATCCATCTTATATTAATTAGTTTTTGAGATTCTTCCAAACAACAGTTTTTAGCCTACTCTACGTAACTTATCATTCACATTAACTGCAAGATGGATAGCTCAAAGGTGTTTTTTCGCCTAGTTATTTATGTCAACGATAAGACATGCTAAATGAATTATCATACAGATTAAATTCGTGACTCATTTAAAAATTGTGTTCCGCCTATCAAAAACCTTTAGTGACTGTCGAAAAAATGTTTCCATTAACTTCAAAATGTTATGCCTTCAATTAAGCTCGCATGGATATAGTGCAAATTATTATTTGAGAGAAATCCTAAATGATTGATGTGTCCAGATCAGTGTGTCTCAATCCTTCGTTTATCTATTTACTTATTATTTAGTTCTATTATTATTATTATTTTTATTTTTTTTGTTGTTGTTGTGAAAACCAGTTTATCAAGCTTCATAAATAACCCCAATTATAATTCTACAAAAGTTTGGTAGATTGTTTACGATTACACAACCGGTAGTTATGTATCATCACTGGCGCTTATCATAGTACATTATGTGTATATAAAAGATACATGATAATAATAATAATATTTTTATACAGTGAAACTTCTTTATAAAAATTTATGGACCCGAACATTAAAATAGGCTATTTGACAGAATTCTTACCATTGGAGATATCTCCATAGATTTTAAAATATATTTGCTGTAATCTGATAAAAAGACTATGGCATGATTTATTTAAAAAAAAAAAGAGAATTTTAAGCCAAAAAACAGTTTGGATTGATTTGAATTTTATGACGATGAAGATAAAAAATTACTATATAAGTATTTAAGTTGTTCAAGGGAACAACTCAATAATATTTAAACTTTTTTTTACACTCATATGGAGAGAAACTATTTTCCTTTTTTTATAATTTTCCGCCAAAATTTCATGAAATTATTTTATATATCTTAAATATCCAATACAAACATGAAATTATAGAAAGATAAAATTAGATGTATAAATATGTTCTTTTTACTTTACGTTTACAAAATTTATAGGTCTTGTTTAGAGTTTTACTGTAATATTTGTTGTTAAAATAATACTTGAGCTGCATATTTGTGTCATTTTCTTTACATAATTTGATTTTTTTGCTCGATATATAAGATATAAACAATAAAATAAAAAATCAGCGAAAATGAATACATATACTGTGAAAGAACAGATCCCGAAAGTAACCTTTCTAAAAATAGAAAATCTACAACTTTACGTTGAGAAATTACCCCTTTCAGAATTTAACAAAAATAAACTAATAACAAAATTAACAAAAAAAGTATTTTTACTTTCTAACTTACAATATACAATTCCATTCCACATTCTCAGCCTCAACCTAGTTTTGAAGTACCTTCCGTATTAAAATGAAAGCTTGTATATAAATATTATGAATTCAAAAAAACAAAAGCATCAAAACAGACTCCTAGAATACTGACAGGCAGATCTATTCGCACTATACCGCTAACTGACTGAATGAATATAATTCACCAGGAGGCAGCAACCAGCTAACTAAACAACTACATTATGCTTATATATATATATTATATTTTATATTATTTTAATATTTTCATGAGAAACAGTTAAAGTGAAAAGCATTTATAAAAGCTTCTGACTAGTTCACTATTATGTAAGTATTTTTAACCGACTTCAAACAAAAAAGGAGGAGGTTATCAATTCGACTGTATTTTTTTCAAGTATGTTACCTCAGAACTTTCGACTGAGTGAATCGATTTTGATGATTCTTTATCTATTTGAAAGCTGCTTTCGTTGTGGTCCCATTTCATTTTGGTCCAGTTCTGACAATGGCACCCATCACAAAACCATTAAAGTCTTAAATTTGCATTAAGTATGCACGACAAGAGGACGAATAACTCAATATCACGCCAACCGATTTCGATGATTCTTTTTTTAGTGACAAATGAGTTAGAGTACTTCAGATTCACTAAAAATCACAAAATAAAAACTTTTCAAAAGAAAGTAATATGCACTCAAAAATATCGAAAGAAAACTTCGAAAGAAAAACTTTTCCAAAACAAAGTAATATGCACTCAAAAATATAAAAATACCGATAATATAATGTAGTTAAATTTATTGTTCTTTTTGGAGTCAGTGTCAGCCAAGCTAATGTAGCAAACTGTTCTGTCAGAGTTGTCTCCTTGACTGACACCAACTCCAAAAATAACAATAATTTTAACTACATTATATTATCGTTATTTTTTTACTTTTTAGTGCATATTAATTTGTTTTGGAAAATTTTTCCTTTTGAAGTAGGTTTTCTTGTTGTTAAAAGTTTTTTATATGTATTTATAAAATGATGAACTACATATTATTATTATAAAATGTCCTACTTAATTACACAATATCTTTATATTTTAGAAATATATTTATGCTTGAATAAATTTTCATTTTAAATTATTTAACGCCTATTTAGGTTTCTTATGAAAAATTATCTTATTTTAAATGATAATAGTTAAGAAGTATTCTGGTTGGTTGAGATGATTTTTGGTCATGGAAAATGTGGCGTCGTAGTTTCAATTACTCAAGTAACCTCAAGAAAACGATAAATTTTTGTCTCTTGAAATATTATCGTAATTTAATTAATTTTTTTATTTTATTGTAGGTAAATATATACATACTAAAATTTAATTATAGTTTATTTGGAATGTTGTACTGATTATCGTTTACTAAAATTCTCTTATAATTCAAAAGTGGAATCATCAGAGTTGTTTCGATACGATCTTAAATATTTCCTTTTTTCAATTCTTGGGGCATACCGGTCGAAATTTTGGATGGAGAAAAGGGGAACATTTAAGATCGTATCGAAACAACACTGATGATTCCACCTTTGCAAAACACCTAGTGGATTCAGATCATGAACCTAAAGATTTCATGATAATTTTACATTTTGCCCAAAAAGGTTCAATCATGAATCTACAAGAGGCGTTGAAAATCCATAAACATAACGATAATAAAACATAAAAAATTCTAAACGATCAAATGGTTCGTTCTGGTTCAACTTTATTTTCTCAATTATAGAAAAATTCCTTTTTATATATTTTATACATATTTTTACGTATGATACACGTATCACAATTGTTTATTAATTTATTTTTTAACTTTTTCTGAAAAATAAAAATTTTTGTCTATTTATTTTTATTTATTATGTGTAATTTTAAGTAATTTTTCATCAATCGACAACTGTTTCCATCTCTTTTACGAATAATTTTCAACGATCTTGGATCATACAATTGTTTTTATTTATATTTTTTTAACAATTCTACAGGTTTTTTTTATCACCTGATTATTATATAATTTCAATTTGAATTTTAGTATCAATATAGGTATGTTGTTTGTTTAAAATTCTATTGTTCTGAAGATGACTAACAAGTCGAAATGTGCATAAACAAAATATTTTGATTGACAAAATCTCAAATAAAGTGGATTTTAAGCAAATAAAATGTGTTTAATTTATGTTTTTAAACTGTCTAAAATACTGGAATTTTTTTTAAATACTCACATTAAAATTATCAAAAACATTAACAACTTGTGTTAATGATAATAAGGTTGGCGTTACTTTTTTTGCACGGTTTCATTGTATCATACTTTTGGTAAATGTTAACAATCACTGAACATAATATACACTTTATACAAAAAAAAAAAAACAACTCCAGTAATAATGGTATTAAATGTCAACATTATGATTATAAATTGTACATTATTTTAGATAAATGTTTGCTGTGTATGTTTTTTGTTTGAACCATTGCAATGAGCAAACAAAAATGACTTACCATATTTTGTATACAGTATATCCCAGAAGTCTTTAATAATATTCTTTTCATAGAAAACAAAATTCGAAAGTGAAATTTACAAAATTTAAAAAGAAAAACCGCCAAATTTTTCTGGTACGGAACCCTTTACTCGCACTTGAAACATATGTAAGATCACTCTCCATTAAATTACCTTTTTCATGCAACTGAAGTGAGTCTTTATCAAACTGAACCGATTTTGACTTGCACTGGAAACATAGCTAAAACTCTCCATTAAATTATCCTTTATACGAAACAAAAAAAATCAAAATCGGTTCATCCGTTAAGGCGCTACGATGCCACAGGCAGACAGACAGGCACACACACATAGCGACCAAACTTACTTTTAACTTTTAGCACTCCTTTTTTGGTTAGGGTGTTCTATATCTATCTCACAAAAAACGAAAATGCCTTGAAGCTTTGAAGCTCTGATGAGTCATAAATTAGCGTTTTCCCCATCTTCTGTAACAAGAAATTCGAGCCAAACTTAATTCTATATTATTTTTAAATTCAATTTCTGTCGTGCCCTTTCATATTTCGAAAACAAAAAATGTTCTTATTTTTATAAGGGACAACTTTAGCATCTAAAGTGGCCTTCTATCTCTTATCTGTATCGAAAACAAGTTGACCTTTAACTGATATTGCAGGTCAAGTTTCAATAAAAACTGCCAATGAGATGCCCACTTTATTACGATCAACAGCTTTTCTTTAAGGATAGTTAAGGACTTTTGCGACATACTGTATGGCACACAGAGAAACTGTGAAAAGGTAATGGCTTCTAATACGGAATGGGGGGTGTATAACATGATGGCTGCATTAACTTCAAATTGTACAATATATTATAATGTTTACACAAATAAAAAAATATTACTATATGTATTTTTATTATCCGCAGAACAGAATGTTACCTTAAAATTGAGCCCATGGGCCTAATTTATCGTTCCTTTTTATCGTGCTATAACAAAATTGTGAATTTTCTAAATAAAACTTTTATTTAAATGATCGCATTTATTTCAATGTGTATGTGGATTTTGATGGCATATATCTACGTCGCCGCTGTAGCAATGTTTCTTAATACTTTTTAAGTTTAATTTGCAAAATTTTAAAGGAAAACTTAGAAATCAAAATGCTAAATTTCCATAATAGTTTCCGCAAAGTTTTCGCGTTTTCGTTTTAAAAATTGCCAATATTTTTCCAAAAACATATCTAACTTATTCGATTAACACTCGATGATATTTAAAATTCTTCTAATCCAAATTGAATCCTGACGGCGTTCATATTGTCGACAAAAAATTTAAAAGTGAATTTAATCTGATAAATGGGGGATAAATGGCGGATAATCTGATAAATGGCGGATTTTTACATATTTTAAGGAGAGGCAGATTATCAAACATAAGTGTATATATATCAAAATTTGGGCCCCTTTTTCGAGTCGATGTTAAATTTAAGTTAGTTGACTTACCCATGTAAGGTCAAACATTTTCAGTTTACTGTCCTATATGGCGCTCAGATTTAAGAAAAAAAATTTTTAATTGTCGAAAAAGGTTAGAGATTTTTTTGAAGGGATTCTAACAATTGATGCGAGCTACGATCAGATCGGAGCCCTCATTTTTCGGGCTAAATGCTCGTCTAATAAAGAATTTCAAATATTTTACTCTGATTAGGTTTTCCATCATCAACTGTTTTGCGTTTAGCAAGACTGGAAACTATAATTGCCAACTATCTCTGCAGGCCTGATAGGTTTATTAAATAGTGCCAAAGAAGGCGAAGAAAATCAGAACTAAATATACCCTGATTCATTAGCCCTAATATTATCTGAAAATAAATTGACGATCGGTAGATGAGTCTAAAACCATTCAAAATCGATTTTACAGATTAAAAAACTCAGGGATCGATTTATATTTCTTGTAAATCTTTCATGTTCACGGAGATCTTGCTAGCAGAGTATACACTCTATACTCTAGCTACTACGTGGATAGGATATGTATCTAGTAAATAAAAAAATTTGATATTTTATTTTACTAAAATTATATTATTTGTGAATATTTATGATTTTATTTTATTTTTATCATAGCAGAATATTTATATCAGGCATGGGCGAGTTATTTTAAGTTAAAGTCACCATTGTTAAGTATTAACAAAGTGAGTGCCATAAACTTTATTGTGTGTATCTTTATCCAAGTCCGCATTGCTCATAGAGATGGAAGCGAGACGGGTATACGACTCTAGACAGCGAAAGCGACAACCTAACCAGTGACAACCAAAATACGAGAAAGACAGAGAGACAACATTTTTTTTTCTACCTATCTTATTGCTATAAGAGAAACTGAGATAGGTAGAAAAAAAATGTTGTCTCTCTGTCTTTCTCGTATTTTGGTTGTCACTGGTTTGGTTGTCGCTGTCTTGCTCTTTATTTAGTTACAGAAGTCTGAGGGACTTTTCTGAGTCACATTTGCCCATGCCTAATTTATATTATACATATACCTACTTTGTCCAATAAATTATCCACAATAATAATATCATGGAAACATAACAAAAACCCAACATAGAGGGATCAAAAATTATTTTAAAGCTGAATATTTCCATTCACAAAAAAACAATAATAAATATAATATATAAATTTTATTATTATAAATGTACCGTCAAAATTGAAAATACCAATTTCGGTTAATATGAATGTATTGTCGCGTCTAGACAATGGGAATGTTTTTAGGGAATGAAAATTTACTCATTTTTTTTTATACAATTTTTAGGGAACTCGTAATATTCGACTGAATGAATTATCTTAACTTTATGGGAAATGGCTGAATGCTAAATGGCTTGAAAATTTAATAGAAGGTAGTTCTTGATCAAAATCTGTGAATGGGCTCAAATAATGATTTTCTAATTAATGGTAAATACTATTTAAGGGACAGTATCCGCATCGAATTTAACGTAAAAATATTTGCTAATAATTTTTTTAAATAATAACCGAGTGGAAGTTAAAAATAGCGCCTCAACTATTATACCGTAGTTATCATTTGCTTAAGGAAGTTCCCTCACCAGTAATAGAAAAATTAAATTTAAAAAAAATTTGGGTATCTTATCGATCCATTAAGAGAGTAAGTAATTAATTAAAAATATACTAAATAACATAACATGATATGAGGATGGTATGTAATTTAGTGTATTTTTAATTAATAAAAACTCTCTTAATTGATCGATAAGATACCCAAATTTTTTTTTTGATTTAATAATATGTATCGTTAACTACAACATACTAAAAATTCGGATCCTTATCTACTAATTTATTTTTTTCTATTACTGGCGAGGGAACATCCTTAATTATGCCCATTTATTTTTCAAATAATTTTATTTATTTAAACTAGTGACAAGGTAGCATTTAATTTTGTAATAAAGTCTTGTAATGTTTTTATATCCATCCCCTTTTTTTTTGATTGCGAGATAGTACCTACATATAGAAAATATTTTTGTTTTAAATCTAATTAAAATTCAAACCACGTTTTACAAGGACAAAAAACCACGAACATTGCATTTTATTTTTTGGAAAATTGAATTTTTGCTGTTATGTTTGAATGTTAACTAAAAAACAAATGAAAACAAACAATTGACTGAGATAATTGTTTAAATACCATGTAGAAACAGTGTTGATTACTCGATCACATACATGTCACACATACATAACTGATAATCCCATATTAATACATACTATAAAATTTGTATGTAATGTGTGCCCTCGTGATTAAAAAATGTTTATACAAAAAAGTGTTTCAAACAAAGTTGTAAGGAATTTTTTTTTATTTAAACTTTCGTTCTATCTCTAACAGTTTACAAGATGGGTCGTACGGAACCAAGACTCAATTGACCTATATTGCTCATTTACGAAATCGGCCTCACTTTTTACGTCCTAAGCACGCTGTATAAATTTCAGCTTGATATCTTTTTTCGTTTTTGAGTTATCGTGTTCACAGATGGACGAACGGCGGACAACCGGAAATGGACTAATTAGGTGATTTTACGAACACCTATACCAAAATTTTGTTGGTAGCATCAATATTTTTAAGCTTGGGACTAAACTTAGTATACCTTAATATATTTGATATACATGGTATAAAAATACAATTATGTATAACAGATACAGAAATTTAAATCTTATTTTCAGTATATCAAATTATAAAATTGAATATTGCGTATTCTAAATGAAATTTTTCAGATTCAATTTTCTTTTGTTCAATGCGAGAAAATAAAAATGAGATTACTTATAGAATAATTTAAATATGTATCACACATATATGGGATATACTGAATTTAATGTAGAAAACTGAAAATGAAACATGATAAACATATCTATCACTGTTAATGTTTTTTACATCTGGTTTGATATTTTTTTATCATGTAAATATTTTAGAGCCTTACTAAACAAAAAAGTATACATCCCAATATATTATAAATGTGAAAATAGGGATGTTTGTTTATTTGTTTGTTACGCTTTCACGCAAAACTAGCGAATGGTTTTTAATAAAACTGTACAACAATATAGCGCATACATTAGAATAACACATGAGCTATAAATTAAAAAGATAAAGATACTAAAAAAAAACTTTTTTTAAATAAATTTAATCTGACATTTACTATTTTAAATTTTTACAGAAATCTTTACTTTATTGTTCAAAATGATCACAGATATACTCAATGAATTATGACTACTTTACAATTTAAAAAATTGAATACTGTGCATATCTTTTACCTGCGTAAAACAATCTCTTCAAGTGTTATGGAACGTTGATAAGTGAGATCAAAAGAGTTGGAGGCTATTCTCTGACAGGCCTTTTACACCTGTTAGAGATAAGTATTTTATTATTTTATTATTTGACACGTCTCTGGCAGGCCTTTTACACCTGTTAGAGATAAGTATTTTTAGCATTTTATTATTGGACACGTCTTTGAGAGGCATTTTATTACCTGTTAGAGATAAGTATTTTAACATTTTTATTATATGACTCGTCTTTGGCAGGCCTTATACGCCTGTCAGAGATATGAATTTTATTTATTTATTTATTATTTATTTATTTTAACGCCTATTTTTAATATTTTTATTGACATTGACTTATTTCAATTCATTTTAACGTGTTATTTTGTATTTGTTATCTTTAATGCAAATAGGTGCCTTTAGTGCCACTTCTTCATGGAGTAATGTTCGATTTATCAATACTCAGATATCTGTTTCATCCTTATGTTGAGATTGGAAATTGTGATCTGCTGTTTTCATTCTTTTTTTTTTGTTTTTATTATATTTTGACATGTTCTAAACAAATGTATTTTGTAATTAAGGAACCAATAAATATATTATTATTATTATTATTATTATAAAGCGGTGGATTTTACTTTTAAACCCAGTGAAGTGGGCGGGTATCCAGCTAGAGGTCCTATAAAAAACGTTATGTAAAATTGACAGTAATAGGTT
The DNA here is from genome assembly GCF_905475395.1 of Chrysoperla carnea. Lineage (NCBI taxonomy): Eukaryota > Metazoa > Arthropoda > Insecta > Neuroptera > Chrysopidae > Chrysoperla > Chrysoperla carnea. The sequence continues at coordinate 37,428,360 of NC_058339.1, forward strand.
TTAATACAATAGGATCAAATTTAATTGCAAATATAAAGTCTTACTGTATGTATAAACAAGCTTTATTTAACAAACTCACAAATATTCCAGTATATCTCAGGATACTACCCTCATGTACACAATGTAATAAAACTATATTTTAAGTTTATTTAAATTAATACATTATTTAATATTTGAAGCACGTTTTTGGTTTATTGTCTTGTTTATTTATTTATTTAATTTCTTTTTTTTTTTAATGTAAATAATTTTCCTCTTTTCTCAAAACAACATTTTTTTTTAAATATTGTTATTAATTTAATAAAGAAAAATTACACATTCAAAATTGGAAATTCGATAAATATTTTGTGCTAGAGGGGTTCAACCGAGCTTCATAAACTGCGGAATTACAAAGTAAGTGTCGAAAATAAGGTACATTTGTTTGATTACTTGTTGTGGAATTGCAGAAAAAATTTAAAATTACAAAATTGGCACAACTTTTTTTCGAAAACAAGTTCAACACACGCACAAAGATGTACTCCAGCTTAGACGCCTGTAACTTCGCAAGTGTCAGGTTCCAGACACAAGTTTTTAAACCAAAGTGCTTGTTTCAGCGTATGCTGAAATTGATGTTTAACCGACTACAAAAAAAAGGAGGTTATCATTTTGACTGAAATTTTTTTATGTGTGTTACCTCAGATCTTTCGACTGGGTGAAGCGATTTTGATGATTCTTTTTTATTTGAAAGCTTCCCGTGTGTTCGCATTTCATTTTGGTCCAGTTCTGACAACGGCATCAATGAGAAAACCATAAAAGTCTTAAATTTGCATTAAGTATGCACGACAAGAGGACGAATAACTCAATATCACGCCAACCCATTTCGATGTTTCTTTTTTTTAGGGACAAGTTAGTTAGTGTACTTAAGATTCACTAAAAATCACCAAATAAAAAAAACTTTTAACAAAAAGAAAACCGACTTCAAAAGAAAAACTTTTCCAAAACAAATTAATATGCACTAAAAAGTAAAAAAATAACGATAATATAATGTAGTTACAATTATTGTTATTTTTGGAGTCGGTATCAGCCAAGCTAATGTAGCAAACTGTTCTGTCAGAGTTGTTTCCTTGACTGAAAAGAGTTGACCTTTTTAAATAATGCTTTTGTTTATGCAAATATTCGGTACAGATTCTGAAACCATAAAAACCGTATAAATTATATGATATAATTTTTCGCGTTGGTATAAACTATCATATACATTTTGTAATGAATGTATTTTTTTGTAACCCTTTATATTTACGTTGTTAACATAGAATTCTAGGAACGAAACACACACAAAAATACACCACTCGACATATTTTTAAAATTGGTTCATTGTAAGCTGTGTATGTATTATATGATCTCTTTTTATCTAACATATACGAACATGTAATGACATATAGCATATACAATTTTAACGGTATGATATAAAATTCGAAGTATTGGGTAATTCGAAATATCAAGCCAAATACGCAAGAGAAATGATTTCTAATAAAATGAAATAATATCATTTTTTATAATAAATAGTGATCCAATAAGAGCTATACTTGTCGTCCAGCTGAAAAGGAACCGCTCCATCAGACAGTGTTTAAAAGTTGTGAACTCTTTTATCATGGGTTTAAAAAATTTCATAAAATTTACTACAAATTTCTCATTTATTTCCATGCAACCACAATGTTCCACACCGACGTGAGCGAGGTACAGCTAGTGATTTATAAATAAAAATGACATAGTCCAATACATAAACTTCTTATTGCAATATTGTACCGCTTTGTTTTTATTTCAAATTAAACCCTACATTTTACATGTTTTAAATGTATTTTCTCTTTCTGTTTTAGGTGAGTTATCCTTCTAAGATACCTGGTTTCCAAACAATAAAGGTAAATCGTAATAAGTCTCCTTGAAAAGTTTTTTATATATTTTATAATAACAGGACCTTTTTATAACTTTTAATGATGTTGTATTTTTTTAGTACTTTATTTTCGTTTTTTGATAATTCCACAGAAACGTAACATTTTTTCAAAATAAAAGATGCATGTACATTGATGCAAGTAATTAACAGTCTGTTCGCCAAATTTTTTCGAACTCCGTTCAGCCGTTTTTGTATGTTTGAATAACAAACATCCAAAAATATCGACAAGCATCTAAAAAATCTAAGTTCGTAAAATTAAATGACACGATCCTTATTGAATAAAAAACATCGTTAACAAAAAAGAGAATAGATTTTCAATACATTGTTTTATATTTGTCTACGTGGTGTATTAGTCGTAGCCCGTTGCATACTGCAACAGCTATAAAATGAATCACGTATTACATCAATATGTAAATAGGCTAGATATTTTCACAGACTTATGAGTACGTGTTAGCCATATCTTGTAGTTACAGTAAAAATCTGATAAAACGACATTGGCCTCTTCATCTATATCAATTATTGCCATTATAACCGATAGTCATTGTAAGTTAGGTTAGGTTAGGTTATATGAGTTGTTAACGAAGGACACACTTAGGCTATAGAGCATATTATGATAGCATATATGTGTTTTACCACCTTTTCCGCTAATAATTTCATTTATTAGCTCCTCAATTATTTTCAGAGGCTGAATGCACTTCATTCATGCATGCATCATGGACTACAGAAGTCCATCATAACTATTAATTAATCGAGCCTGCTACACTAGGCATTTCGAGAACGGAATTGGTGACTGTTCAAGTTGAGAGGGAGATATAAGTTAGTGAAAATAGAAAGAGAGTTATGTTTCAACAACATAACAACAACCATGTCATACTATAAGTATATTAAATATTATACATTTACACAGAGACCCAGTAGCTTAGTGGTAGAACACTGGCCTACAATAGTGATCGTTTGAAACCAGCTCACGTATATTACAAATTTTGGTTTTTGTTTTTAATACTCAATAAACTTATAAATATTACTTATTCACCAAAAGATGGAGCTATAGAAGATTTATTTCAGTCGTGTGTCTTAAATCACACTCGTTTTTGTTATTTAAGTGCACTTGTTGATCGATATTGCATGCTAATTCCAATGGCAAATGCAGTTTACTGGGTTCAAAATAATATTAGGATGTTGTTTTATTTAACTACAAAAGTATATTCATGTAAAAAAACTAGCTATCCACGTGCGTAGTTGGTATATCCGATATGTTGGACTATAAATCCGATGTATATTGGTCACTATAATATATCGCTATAATCAATGTTCTTATATTCGATATATTCATATATATGATTATATAAGGATTCATTCAGAACTTTTCGATTTCGTTATTACTGATGTCATAATATCCTGTTTCGACTGTTTTGTATTTGTGTACCACTCAACTCACACAAAGTTTAATTTCACACATTCACATATAGAAGTAAACAATAAAAGAATTATTGATGTATTATTTGTGATATTTTTATGATGCATTTCCTACAATTTTATATTTATATTCGTTTTCTTTTGTTCGTGTGAGATATTGATCGATTTCAAATAATATCCACAGCTATTCATGTATACAGCCTGCGTCAAAGTCGCCGAATGGTAGAAAAAATGGTACGAAAGCTTTCACAGTTTTCGAAAGTTTAATTTAAGACATCTGCATTTCTGATATTTCTTTCAACCAGCTCAGTGGTCGAGCGGTCTAAGGCCTTAGTCTTTGATCGTCTGACTACTGGCAATATCCAGGCGTTTTAAAATCAATTTATTCACGGTGTAGTCCGTTCGTATTCCATGGCTAGTCATTTGGAAGTAGGTGTTATCTATGCCTCTGGTATAAGGTCTTATTCTGGTCCTTAATAATTAACCATCTAGGGTAAATATGTATTGTACTTACACAAGAATGCATTTGGTCTTGCGATAATTCGCCCCAGGAGAAATAAAACCAGAAATTTGTTTTACTGCATTTCAAAACTCATCATAGTATATGGCAAATAGTACTTTTGTGAATGGTTTTGTTTCTATGGCTTAAAAAAAAAATTAACGCCTTTCAGTGAAACAAAAGAACAATAAAAGTTGTTAATCTTAGCTAAATTTTCTTATGTATTATGGCAATAAATTCTTTCAGGATAAAATGAAGTATTTTTAACACAGGCGGCAGTTGTTATATACAGGCTAAAAATTTTCGAATATAGTCCTGACAGTTGAAAAAACTGAATCCCAATACGATCTCCATTTGTAAGTGTTGTTTTTCTTTCGGTTTAGATAAAAACAGAGTATATTTCCTGTTCATTCTTTTCAACAGTTTTCATAACTCAAAAATTGTTATTCAACCTGGAAATTCTAATTAAAATCATAATTATTTCATATATAAGTATATTTATATTTCCATAATGCGATCACTTTGATACAGATTGTATTTATATTATTTTTATTTTTATGAACACAATACAGCTATGCCAGATCAGCCAGCCACAAAATAGTACATTTATTACATGAATGAAAATGATTTGAAAATCTAATATTGTGTTTTCTATAGTTTTTCATATAATAATAGAAAATATATTACTAATATCGATACATTTTATTCATTTTTTGTTTATTGAGAAAAATACTTTCTATATTGGAAAGTAATTTTTCACAATATTACCTCGTAGAGCAAAGTAATTTCCAAAGTAGAAAAAATTTAAGATGGCTTATAAAACCATTTGAGAGAGAGTGACTACATTATTAGCAAGTTTGTCAGATGCTATAGCAGCCGACCGGTGATGGCAAACAAATTGTATTACTACGGCTAGCTTCAAACTCAATTTTATACATTAAATATAAACTAACCAGCGGGGGGTAACAAATACTCCACTTCACAGTTGTTCTGGTGCCCTTGAAAATAAAAAAACATATTTTTAATAAACTTAACTTACGGTTATTAATGTTTAACTTCCCCGAGGAAAAGGAAGTTAATGTAATGGGGCCGATTTTCAAAATCTCCAGTTTTACATATTTCCTCGGTTTCAATACCTTAATATCCGAATCAAACCTTTTCAATGTGATGTGTGTGTGTGTGTGTGTGTGTGTGTGTGTGTGTGTGTGTGTGTGTGTGTGTGTGTGTGTGTGTGTGTGTGTGTGTGTGTGTGTGTGTGTGTGTGTGTACGTAATCAGTTATGACATTAACACATGACTGGGCTTATTCGACACGTAATCGCGTATTTAAGAACTGAAAAAGTTTTCAGCCGAATTATTTGTGCCTTTTTTTAATGTCAATAGAAAAACTGGAAAAGACTAAATAAACAGAATCTGAAAAGTGGATAAAACACATCATTTATCTATGGAGATAATGATTGTTCCAGCATAAGCTGCAGTACATGTTCGAAGAATAATCTATAAAGGCTAACAAGACCTTTTTTAAATGTTTTTCCCACTCTGGGAAGTTAGTCGTGTGGACTACAGGGATCGCACTCACACGACTTCAGTACCACACCGACTATGTACTGCCAATTTATTGTATAAGATTTTTATGTATTTCTCGTAGTTTTTCATTAAGTTGACAAGTTAAAATTTTCGAGGTTATTATTATTAAATTTTATTACATTTTAATTTAAAATTCGAAAATATGTATTTTGAGATATAATAAATGTTTTATTGTCTACTTAAATTCCTAGTATGGATAGCATTTTCCATATGTACTGATTATTTATATATGACCAAGAATATTGTCATGTTAGAGAAAATTTATTTGTAGAAATATTTCACTGATATTTTTATATAGCTAGAGATATTTCATTTATATGTTTGTTCATATAAACAACAAAAATTGCATAAATAATTTATTATACAACTTTTCTAAAATAATCATAAATACTAGAAGATGATGCCATGCAATTAAATCCTGTTACAAAGAAAATCTCTATGGAAATATTTGTATTTCATGCCATAATAACATCTGACAGTGAAAATATAATGTGTTCTCAGATGGTATTAACAGGAAAACAAAATGGCAATTTTTTTAATTTTATGACACAAAATTTCTCGTAAAAATCACTGCTTCTCGAGAAAGTATTATTAACAATCAGATACAGTGTAGGGAATGAAAAAAAAAAATTGTGGAAAATTTATATCTCGCAAGGTCCATGCCGAGAAAATACCTTGACTAGAAACAAATCGTTGTATGTAGTCATGATCTATGTGTTTTTCGTAGATTTTTTTTGTCAACAAAAACTTGGAATCAGGGAGGGATTTATCAAAAACGGTCATTAAAAATCCTTTATAATATAAATGTGAAAGTATGGTATATAAAACAATTTATGGCCATCTTTTCTGAAATATTCAATGAATTCTGACTATTTTAAAAAATTTAAAACTTTGCATATATTTAAGCTATGTTTAACAAATCTTTCGAGTGTTATGGAAGGAGGATAAGTGAGATCAAGAGAAGTAGAGGCTATAAAGCGGTGGTTTTAACTTTTAAGCCCAGTGAACCGAGCGGGTATCAAGCTGGTAGTATATAATTAGCAAAATAGTTTTTACAATTTAGTAAGAATTTTCACCCAAAACCATATGTGCCATTTCATGTGACAGACTGCAGTGTCATGACCTCATATACTTTTATTCTCAATACATACATTGTTTATCTGTCATAAAAATCTATAAATAAATTTTACAGCATCCTTCAATTTCATGATGAAAATGCATTCATTCAGTCTCTGTAAATCAAGTCTAAATCATTCATTTTGTCATAAAGTTACTTACATTCGCAAAAGAGGGTACGAGCGCTGGTAACGTTTTCGTTAGTTTAGAACTTGAAAGACGTTGCGTTAAATAACGCTACATGAATCTTAGCAAAGCCATCGTATTTCTGCTTAACAAATGAAAATCTTCTTTAATTAAAAAAAAAAAAAGGACGAGAGGTGTCATTGGACACCCGGAAGGATATGTTCCTATCGTATCTGCGTGCATTATAAATGTAGCACTTACTTTTTATTGACAAGAAATTTTTCTAATATTAATGGCAAGCTGAATCGCTTGAAAAAGTTTTAGTTTCCTAGGTTACTTAGGAAACTTATTTGAAAACGTTTCCTTTTTAGTTATTATATCTGGCGCAGTGTTAGCTACTACAAAACTGTGTTACAAGGACGCATTGCATAAATTGACACAAGGCATAAAAAAGGATTCAAAAAAAATGTTTCAATGATCAGGCTCCAAACATATTTTTCCCCTAGATAATTTCAATAAGAAAAGCTATATTATAAATTCAGCTGTCTTGAAATCAACTTTTTCGCGACGCTGCTGTCTAGCGCTCATATACCATAAAATACTGTTGTTGAATATTGCAAAATTTTATTAAACAGTGAAATGGCATTGAAGTAAAATTTTTTAATAAGAAAATAAACTAATTTAATATTTTTTAGTTTCACATAAAAACTGACGAAATATATAATTTATAAATTGTCGTTATTGTCGGGCTAGTCTCGGTGCCCGTAATTATTGTCAGTGATATAAAAATATATCTTATAAAAAGTGTGGCTTTTACTTGCCTGACAACTTTTTCCTATTGGAAAGTTCTACGAGAGTGTGGCAGGCCGAACTCTTCTTCGAACAAATAATACTTAATAAAGCCAAGTACCCATTGTCTAATATTGATTTTGGGGGTTTTATGACCAAGAAAAAAAAAAAAAAAAAAAAAAAAAAAAAAAAAAAAAAAAAAAAAAAAAACAACAATTCAACAATTTGCTAATTATGCCATAGCCACACAATAATTTAATTTTTATAGAAAATTTTTTAAATCCAAATTTAACACATTAACTTAATACCAATCGCCATTGTATTTAGTTCATTGGAAAGGTAATTTTAAACCTTTTTTGAGTAAATAGGATTTTATGGCCAAGATACTCGCTCGGATTAGCTCGCTTGAACCGTAATTTAGAAACTTTTCGTTTTATCCAGTACCTAGAAGCGTTTACTGGGAATATTACAATATGAGTGATTTATCAGTACAATCTAGCGACTTCATATATCCACCAAATAATTCATAGGTGTAAGTTGGTCCAAATTGTGCAATTATAGAATTATTAACTTCCCAGTAGAGAAAGTTATTGTAATGGATCCAATTTTCGCAATCGAAATTTGTGGTTAAGAAGTATGTATGTGTTTGTGTGTACTAAAGTGCGCCCGTTCGTTTGTGATGATTGAGTAATTTTTTTGCATTTTGAAATGTTTTTAACTTTTTTAAGCAAGCTTTAAACAATGTATTCGAACAGTTTTTATAAAGATTCATTTACCATCCTTGGATTACGAGCTTTTAACATATCTATACCTTACTGATCTCTGTTATATATATTTGTATTTGTCAATGTTTGCTGACTGGCACCTAGACTATCTAACCGAAGTTCTTTCCAACAATATTTTATTATTTTATTATTCTATTTTTACAGTTGTCATTGTAAATTTTATATGAATTGAAATATTTTATTAAAAATATTCGCAATTGTGTAAAAAGAGAATGGCGACATAGAAATTTTGTAAATGATATTTATTGTTGATATATAAAATAATTGTAAATGAATGCTTATTTACTTACTGCGATGGACCTTTGGTCTTTAATCTTTTTCAATTTTTAAATCGCTCCCTTCATGGATCTTATCTTGATTTTTAAAGTACGTTACATCATTAAAAATTTATGTAGACCAAATCGTTAGGTTAGCGGTTATAACGACCTCTCCGACCTGGAGCCCGTCGACGTCAAAGCTCTCCTGCTGTTCTTAAACTGCTCCAAATGGTTCATGGAGTAGTGGCCTTTTTCGGTATCACAACGGACGCTGTGGTCTAAGTGTGTCCCACCCCAGGACAGCCACTCTTACCTAACCTAAATCGTTAGCAAGTTTTCAACTTCTGTTCTTGCAAAGAGTGGTATGAGACCTTTAAGTTTTAGTAACTGTTTTCTGATACTTGTGTACGTTTACTTGGCTAAGATTTTCCACACTATCTAAACATAACCTAACTATTCCCTTTAGATGATTGAGGAGGATAATATTACGTCACCAAATGGATGACAACATTTTTGACAGACTAAAAAAGGTATAAAATATTATTTAATTTTATGGCAAGAGATTTTATGGCGTGTTAATTTTGCCAGAATATAATTTTTTGTATCTTTTTATTAGAAAAATCAACATTTAGAAGTACTTTTTCAAACATAGTAGAATACCCTATTGTAAACAATACTTTTATATTGTAAACAAAAAACCATTTTAGAAAATAGAATTATATGTAGAGATAATTTTTTGTCAAAATCTTCTCAGTATTCATTACAAGGTATATCATGATAATTAAAAAGGTGTCTTTTATTACGATTATTATCTAGAACACTTCAGAGGTAGATTTTATAAATATATATTTAATTATCCTTTTTTTCTGTATGTTTATATTTATACAACAAAATATCCTTTTCCTAGAAACTATTTTCATGGTTAATTATTTGGGTTGTTTCTTTTATATATTATGGACATTAAAATTATTTTTTAGTAGAATACATTTTAGATGAGATATTTTACACTTCATTAGTGAAAATGTGAAAATCATTCGCATAATTAACCAAGATATGGAATTTTTAATGTAAAATTCAGTTAGCCTTAATTCGTTAATTTACGAATATCTTGACTTGGAACATGCTGAATTCCTTTGAACACTTCGAAGTACTATATGTAGAGTTCTATCAAAACTAAGTGGCACTGAACAAGAGAGAGTATAGATACGAGTGCACATACATATACATCATACACTCTCTTGCTCGGTGCCACTTTGTTTTGATTTAACTCTAAATAGTAGTCAGCGCCTTTTTTCATCACGTAACGTTGATATTGAACAGGACTGACACTTATTCCAAGACCAGAGACCCATCATAAAATCCTATATGTGTGTAAGTAATTTTTTCGCTTATGATTTCAGCTACTCAATAAATTGAGAGGTTAAGTACACCCCCATCATACACCCATACCATGCACTATAGCAGCACATCACAAGTATTAATTAAAATAGATATACCGCGTACAAAATTGGTTATGCTTTAACCAACTGTATCACTAGGGTTGGTCTCGACTTTCGTAAAAGATAAATAAAAAAACAATGTTGCTTTTACTTTTTTTCAAGAGAATTGTATACAAAAGTTTGGAATTAAAAAAGCTGATATCTTACATTTCTTGATTGACGACAATGCTCTTGTCTTGTTTTTACGATAATAAAGTTCAGAAGTTTTCAATCTCATCTTTCTTTGCTATTGTTAGCGCAAAAATTTGTAATATCTACTACTAATGACACCACCTCTATGATATCAAATTCGACAACTGCTGCTGCTCGAATCGAAATTTATCATACGGTCTTGATAAACGTTAAGATATTGTCTGAAAATTTACAAAAGTTTCCCGCCAATCTTCTGAATTTCGCTGATAAAAACTGGGAAACAGAACACAAGTTTTTATTATTATGGTTTGACCCTAGCAAAAGTAAGCCAAATTAAAAATCAAATTATATTGTTTCTGTACTACGACTTTTATAGTTTTATAGTTTTTATTAGAGATTTAAAATTTGTAGTTTTTCTTAAACCAATTATTCTTGTTATAAATGTTATTCACTTCAAATCTTAACAACACCAGAGACGCAGCTCCTTAATTTGCATTTAATTGTCAATATAATAATTTGATATGCAACGAAAAACAAGATTTGGATAATGTGAGTGGTTCTAGACTTTCTTTTACACGATTTTCACCAGATGTCATTTTTAATCAATATTTCACACGCAATAAAAAGGATAGAGAATGTAAAATATATTTTCAATTCAATAAAATTGCTGAATCTATTAAAATACTAGTTGGTTTCATATTTACCACGTGTCTCAAAAATAGATGCCATAATCTAAATACGAGTAGCACTAGTTTTATATTGAGACACAGTATTGGTGATTTTTTCGGCTTTTTAACTATTTTATCTCTTAGATTGTTTTCCTTTCAGAAATTTTATTTGAAAACAAAAAAACAGAATAATCTAAAATATTTCAATTACTTCTATTGGAGCCAGAAAAAAAAATGAATTTTACACTTTCTTTTAGGAATTCCTATTTATTTGAAATTATTAATAAACTCATTCCACGATTTCTGATTAGTGGGACATTTTATATTACACTTTCAAATCACAATCTCGAAATCTAGAAATTTCAAACTTCTATCATTAGCGATTTAGGCTGTGCGTCGATATACCAGCCGGGACATTGCCTTTCCCCCTCCAGATTATTCCCTTCCTCTGGAATGTTTCTGATTTTAAATAATATACAAAAAGAATCATTTTGAAAAAAAAAATCATCAAAATCGGTGCTGTTATTGAGGACTTCTGGGTAAAAAAACATTCATTGATGCGACGAGTAATGGTATACTTCTAGACTTCATTCGATTCTTGTACGGGTTGCTTATTTATTCAAGATTTTTATAATATCATGTGCTATTCATTTATATCAAGTAAAAAAAAAGAAACTATAGACGAAAAATTTAAGTTTTTGGAACACTGTGTAAATTCTTTCGACATGGCTCGACATAGCTGTAATATTATTCTTTAAAACCAAGGAGTAATACCATTTGTTACACATTTTTCCTGTGTTTTCGTATGTCGATATTCCATACCAAAAGAGATTTCTTTAACCAACTGTGAAAAAATGCGCTCCATTTAACACACAGAACGTTGATGGTTATATAAGAACATTGTATACATCAATTTGTTAAAAGTTTTCTTATGTGTAATTTTATACCTCTATATAGACATCATACATATTAAACTTTTGACCCAAAAAATACAAAAATCGGGTTATAGTATCTATTGGATGCATAGTTTCTGAGAAAATCGCTCTTTGTGTCAAATTTTGGATTATATCTCACAAGCCACGCATCCAATCATTAAATAAAGTCGATTTATGGATTTTTGGGTCAAAATTATCTTATATAATGAATTTTATTGATATCGAGGTCAAAAAAAATTTTCGATTTTTTTGGAATTTTCTCAAGGGGTACCCCTTAGAAAAAATCAAAAAAATCGGGAAAAAGTTTTCGTTTCCAATTTCAACAAAACTCGGTATATAAGGTTATTTTGACCCAAAAAATACAAAAATCGGGTTATAGTATCTATTGGATGCATAGTTTCTGAGAAAATCGCTCTTTGTGTCAAATTTTGGATTATATCTCACAAGCCACGCATCCAATCATTAAATAAAGTCGATTTATGGATTTTTTGGGTTAAAATTATCTTATGTAATGAATTTTATTGATATCAATTGATCGATATCAAATGATTCCAAATACTCCCTAGTAACGAGTTTGGACAGATTATATGATTTCTGAAAAATCCAGGAGGCGACGGGGATAACGTTGCACCAGGTATCTCCGATACCAATTCCGTCACGATATTCTTGTTCAGCGACCTCAAAACCGATTATATAACGAATTTCCCGAAAACTCCACTAGACGACGAGAAACCGTTAACCCTGAGCACCAGGTACCTCTGAGACCAATTCTGGCACAAAAAATGAAATATGATACCTATATATAGAGGTTTTGCGTTGTTCACACCAATATCTTTTTATTTTTTTGGAATAATGATACATTTTTGTTATATAAATTACCGTGTATTAAACCATTTTTCTCATGTTTATACTATGTAATTTTTTGTATTTTCCTCGGAAAAAAACAATGGTGTAATGACATTTATGATAGGACATTTTGTTCTTTATATATTTCTGGTAATATTTGATATAGATGTTATTAGTAGTATTAATAAAAATCAAAGGAAATTACTGTTATTGAAAAACGTCAATAAACCAAATAAAGAAATAGACTTTTTTCATTTTTAAGAAAAAAAATGAATGTCCAGCCGAAGCTGTTTTAAATCATCAATAAATGGCTTAAAGAACTTAGCACAGAAAGTTTATAACCAAAATTAAAACGAAGGATGACTATATAAAATTTCATATTTATTAGATTCTTCAATTTAAATCTCATACTAGAGTGATACCCACCCGCTTCGCTGGGTTTAAACGTAAAGATTGCTCTTGCTTATCCCCTTTTTGTAACACTCGAAATATTGGTAAGGATTGTTTTACACAAGTAAAATATATGCATGATTTTCTATTTTTTTAAATGTATAATAGTCATAATTATTCATTGAATATATCAGAAAAGATGGCCGTGAAATATTTTATATTGACTACTTTTACAGAAATCTGTAATTTATGGTAATGTCAAATTACTATTTTTGCAGATATCTGTAATTTATGGTAATGTTAAATTAAATTAATTTTTAAATTTTATTTTTTATTAATATATGTTTAGAAATTATATTTCATGTGTTATTCTGATGTATGAGCTATATTGCTGTACAGTTTCATTAAAAACCATTCGCTAGTTTTAGAGTGAAAACGTAACAAACAAACAAACAAACATGTTTACTTTCGCATTTATAACATATAGAGATAGAGGTATAGAAATAAAAATAGAGATGTAAGTATATTTTGCTCCCAAAATGAATAAGTTTTGAGCTATTTCATATTAAAATATTAAAACTTGAAAACTAATATACAATTCTCAATAGTAAATAATTAAGTATGATTCTAAATATTTGGCATGAGTCCCATGAGACTATTTAAATTGAAGGCTGTGGGTACATTATTATTCAATTACATTGAATTACGTCACTATAATAATATAAATTATTAATTAAAGTCAAATTACATGTAAACATTTGATAAACATAACGCATATGTCAAAATACCATCACTCCATCCAAGCGAATTGTTTTATCTGAATAATGCATTTAGAGGTTGTATATCTGTGCATTGTGCCTGTCATAAGTGAAAGAATTATATATAATACATAGTCCATTCAAGAAGACAAACAAATTTTTACCCTTAAACTATAGCGCACTACCTTAATACATATGGAGGTTGTATATCTATGCATTGTGCCTGTCATAAGTGAAAGAATAATACATAATACATAGTCCATTCAGGTAGCCCAACAAATTTTTACTCCTAAACTATAGCTCACTACTTAGAGTGGGATGTGACCAAAAGTACCATGTTCACCTTGGTTCATTTTCTAATTTCTCGATATTACTGTCAGATAGCAATCATTGCATTTGTTTTCAAGTAAAAATAATAATACTTAAAGCATTTTTAAAATATATCACCTTCAGGACTCACAATAAAAATATTTAGGTAAATTTATTAAAAAATTATTAATAATTAAAACTAAAATAAAAAAATAAAAATAAAATTAACCAAGATTAGATAAAAATAAAAATATATGTACATCGCCCAGTTACAAAATAAAACAATTAATCTAAACTGTTTCAGACCATTGCATTCTAAATGCTCAAAAATTTGATGATAAATTAAAAATTTTACACAAATGCGCGAAAGGTAAGTTTATGAACGTTTTAGAAGGGTTTGAAATTTGGAAAAATATAGTAGTATTCAAGAATTGATAAGTTCATAAATTTTATAAAAACCATGATATTAATTTTGTTATATTTATTATAAACAAATAATGTATAAATTAATTTTAACTCTTGATATTTTTTACATTTTTAATAAATTAGTTTCTAAACAAATTAGTTTTATTGTAAGAAGTGTATATGATAACCTTGGTTGAACAGATGTCCATAAATTGTATCTCCTTCACCCTGTTTGTTTCATATCATTTTATTTATTTTTTTAATGACCTGTGCCAGTTATTTACAGACTAAAATGCATGTGAAGCCGCGGATAAAAGCTAGTATTTTATATTTACTAGAGATTTTATTTTGTCTCACAAATTTAAATAAATAATAATGATAATTTACATTTGAAAAATAATATCTGTGCAATTTGATTTCTTATTTTCACAATTTTTAATGCTTAAATTTTATCAATTAGTGTTTTTCAATAATTTTTATTTGATATTTTCTATAACATTAACAGGAAAAAACTGCAAATTAGTCATAACAGCCTGCTTTATCGCCAAAATTTTTCACTGGAAGCGCTGGCATCGATTTTATTGTCCCTACCATGACTACGAGCACAGCGGAGCTTTAGATAATAGTAAACTTATAATCATGTGAATATCAATCATATTTTTTATATATTTACATAGAAGCAAGAAATATGACAAGTAATAAATATTAAAGGTTGTATTTCTGAATGACCTTTTGTATGGTACGTATCTAAACATAGATGACATACACTTCCGATCACATGTTCATCATACATAATACATTAAATATAGCTAATTTAATCAATAATGTGTGTTGTATATTGTTATATCTAATTTACACAAAATATCTGAACGTATATTATGATAGATAGATAATAATGATCCTGATATTAATGATTATGAAGCAAATGTGTGCATAACTTACATATAATGTACTGTTGTTACAATTCTGTTAGGAAATTATTGTTTTCTTCACGAAAATAGAAATTATAAATTATGGCATCTTTACATTTTTAAGTTCCTATAATGTTACTATAATATTATCGTTTAACAAGTGAAAACAAACAATTGACTGAGTTAATTGTTGAAATAACATGTATAGACAGTGTTGATTACGCGACCGTTTGTTTTTTTATGCCATATAAGTAAAGAAAGATAACCATACATACATACATGTATCACACATATAAAATAATACAATGTTTCAAACAAAAGTTGTGAATTTTTTTATAAAGAACATTTACATTTAAACTTTTGTTCTATCTCTAGCGGTTTACAAGATGATGAACGGTTTACAAGACCCAATTGAATTTTGTTGCTCATTTACGAACTCGACCTCACTTTTTATGTGCTGGGCACGCTATAATTTCGGCTTGATTTCTTTTTTCGTTTTTGAGTTATCGTGTCGACAGACAGACAACCGAAAATGGACTAATTAAGTGATTTTATGCATACCTATACCAAAATTTTGTTCGTAGCTTCTATCTAAAAATATTTGTTTTGATGATATTATACTTGTCCTGTTTTTTATCACAATTAATGAATGGAATAAATTAAATTAATTGATTTGGAATTACTTGGTACGATTTCCAAAGACCATACCTACCTCGGATATGTTAATTTCTCTTGGATAATATACAATGTATAACATTAGTAGGCTACAATGCCTGTTTTGGAATTCAATTAATTTAAACAAATCTTAGATAATGAACTTATCTTGTTTGTGTGTCTTTATTATGAAATTCTTAATCTTGTAAGATTGCTAGGTACGATTGATGTATTTCATAAAATAAAATACCTTAAGCTTTGTTTCTTAATCTTATAAAGAAACACAACAATTATTTACAGTAAAACCAACGTTATTTTTGATAAACATATATCAAGAATATTAACCAATATAACAAGTAAAATTTACAAAATTTAAAAAAAAAAATCGAGTCGGTTCGACCGTTTAGGGGCTACGATGCCACTGAGAAACACACAGACGTACATATAAACACTTTAAACTTACAACACTCCTTAAATCAATATCAAAGTGATGGTCCAAGTATATCAGATGAGATGAAAAGGATACTTAGAGAGCTATCATTTTTGGGACAAATTTTTGGAAATATTTTAATTCAAATTTAAACATTTCAGTTGACTTTGTTCTTTTGAATTATTGTTTTGAATTACTAAATTATTTTACCATTTCACTTTACGAAATGAGTTGAGCCACCATGTCTATTTGACCATTCATTTCTATAGTAATTATTTTTATGTTAAAATTATGTCATGCCTTTTCCAAACTGATTCGATTTTGAAGATCATCGCAAATTTGTTAGTTTTTTCCGGTACAAAACTCTTAGTTCGCACATGAAATAGAGAACTGCTAAGAACACTCTCCGTTAAATTACCTCTCAAATGAAACCAAAAAAATTAAAATCGGTTCATCCGTTTAGGCGCTACATTGCCACAGACAGACAAACACACAGACACACACACAAAGCGGTCAAACTTATAACACCGCTTTTTTTAGTTCGAAGGTTAAAAATGCAAATATACGAATACATTCGATTTTTCCAAGGAAAAACCTATAATATATGAAACGCATGTCACATAAATGATCACTCCATTATCACATAATATTAGTTTGTGTATTTAGTAGAAAAAACAATACATTCCCGCAAAATTGTTTAACACGACTAATTTTGGATTAATATAAAAAATTAATAATCAAATGTGGCAAAACGGTACGGTAAAATTACTGTTCTAATCTAGTAGACATGAAATTTATTGATAAGTATACAACAATATTGAGGAAAAAGTATTCTATACTCGCATCATTTAGACCACTCTGTTTAAACTTCACTGGGATGTACATTTCATACATTTTACATCTAGTTTTACATTCATTATTTAAAAACTTTATAAATAATATGCGCACACACAATGCCTTAAAATTGTTATAAAAATAATTTCTGCATTCAAACATCCAAACAAATGGAATTTTTATACCATGTATATATGAAATATATACATGGTATAGTAAATTTAATCCGAAGTTTGTAACGCTTAAAAATATTGCTACGAAAATAATTTTGGTATAGGTGTTCATAGAATCACCAAATTTTCCGGTTGTCTGTCTGCCCGTCTGCCAGTCTGTGCACACGATAGCTCAAAAACGAAAAAAGATATCAAGCTAAAATTTATAACGTGTTCAAAACATAAAAAGTGAGGTCGAGTTCGTAAATGAGCAACATAGGTAGCCATTGGGTCTTGTCATTTTGTAAACCGTTCGAGAAGAAAAGTTTACATCTTATAAAAAAATAAACAACTTTTACTTGAAACATTTTTTCGTAATCATCACTGTTTACCCACGAGGGTGCAAATTAAGTGCAAATTTTATCGTATGTATTCTATGAAAATATCATTTATGAATGTGTGGCTATCTAAGAGTGGATATCTATCTTGATTGCGTCATCACACTGTCTATACATGGTATTTCAATAATTAACTCAGTCAATTGTTTATTTTCACTTGTTTGTAAATATATTTTAAAGGCTACTTCATGAAACATAAAAAGAGACTGGGCAGGCTAGTTTTTTATTTCTGACTGACTTATGTAAATAACAATAGTAGAGGGGTATGTTTGTTTGCTTTTCTGTATTAAACAATAAACACAATGTGTACTACAACAATATTTATAATCAACAAAAGAGAATACTAACAAAAAAAAATAAAAAAACGAAATAAGTTTTTTTCCTTTATTCCTTTTGTTTAACGTTAATATTTTCCTGCTTGTTATTTTCCAGTATCAAAAGAAAGAAGAGTTTTTGTATGTATTTATGTACTAGAGTGATACCCACCCGCTTCGCTGGGTTTAAAAGTAAGGATAAAGATTGCTCTTGCTTATCCCTTTTCTATAACACTCGAATTAATGGTAACGATTGTTTTATACAGGTAAATTACATGTATGGTTTTATATATTTTTTTTAAATGTATAATAGTCGTAATTATTCATTGAGTATATCAGAAAAGATGGCCGTAAAATATTTTATATTGACTACTTTTACAGAAATCTGTAATTTATGGTAATGTCAAATTAAATTAATTTTAAAATTTTTTTTAATTTTTTTATTGATACATCTTTATAAATTATATCTCATGTGTTATTCTGAAGTATGAGCTATATTGCTCTACAGTTTCATTAAAAACCATTCGCTAGTTTTAGCGTGAAAGCGTAACAAACAAACAAACAAACATGCTCATTTTTGCATTTATAATATATAATGATGTGTACTTTTCATTTTTTTTTTTATTAAGAAGGTAGTATCCTTTGTTTTATTATATAATATTACAAGTTTTTTGGTACTAATGAAATGAATTATAAATAATAAAAAAAGCTTTACTTGACGCAATTAGTAGCTATTACACAAAATTTGATGAACTTTATTTCGTCTTGATTACAGACACGTGCCTAGGGGCGCAATGTTACAAACGGGCACGCGCGTGGAAATTTTTAAACAAAGAAGAACTTTTGCTTCCTGAATAACCCGAGAATAAAAGAAGAAAATGGTCTTTACCAAAATTGGATCTGAAAAATAAGAAATGTTCTTTTGTATTATTGTGGCAAAAAAAGTTAAATTTTGTCGACCAGCGTAATTGTTAGTGAAATATTTTAATGAACTCTGCCCACCACTGGAACTCAGATCAATAGTTTTCATGAATGAATGAGAGATTATGTCCCATCGACATATTTTAAAATCCCTCAACCTTAAAATTTCATAAGTTTACATTTTCATTGATCGGCTAGGGAAACGGGAATGGTCATCGATTGGGGGCAGAATTTAAACAATTAAGTGTGTTATGTGTTACGAAAACATCTTTTGCATGAACTTCAACTAGAAATTGTTAATCGCTTAGCAGACTGAAATTTTTCTTTGTGATAACTTTTCTCTGTAGAATTCATCCACTGTTTAAAAATGTATTTAAAGAAAAGTAATTTTCCTTCTTATGTAAGATAGATATCTTGCGCTGACATTTTAAAAACAATTGTATATATAAAACTTTCAGATAATACACATTATATTACAATAGAAGATACAAAGAGTTTAAAAAAAATCAAAATAGTATATAAACTTATAATTATTTCTGTATAACTTATGATGTGGTAAATAGACAAATGTTTTTTTTTTTTTTTATATAGTTTTGTATGTCTTTTGATTCATTCTTTATTATTTTAAGCTTTATTTAAAACCAATATACCATACGGCAGAGAGGGAATCAACATAAAATAGGAATATTTTGCTTCATAAAAAATACTGATTTGAAATTTCCAGAAGAAAATCTTAAGAAAGTACATAATAAACGTTCAACTGATTCTACTTTGATTGATTTCGAAACTCTGTGTCTTCTCTCATATTATTATTGTATTAGTAGTTTTAAAATTTACGAACATTTATAAACTTTCAAATAATATTATAATTGAGAGTTAGCTAGTAGCTGTCGTGTCTCTCAAAACTAGTGAAAAACTTTTCTCATTTAAATATGTCTATACCATTTAAAGGTATATTTCATATCATAAATAAAATGTTATTGAATGTTCGATATTCAATGATTTTCGAAAATTAAATACTTTATATTCTAGAAAATTGAAATTTGAAATTTGAGTGGAATGCATGATATTTTACGTTTCGAGAATGTGGAGACCTGGTCCTGGAATTAGGCACATATGTGATAGCTAGCGAAAAACTGACATCGCAGCTGAAAAGAATGATCCCAAATGAGTCGGTTTCAAAAAAAATTCCAATAAGATCGGATAAAAATTGCCTGTGTTATTAAAAAAATTGAATTTTTGAACATTATGACGTCATCAGAATCCAAAAAATTTAATTTTGCTCTATCACATCCAAATTTTATCCAATTTTGATAAACCAAGTATGTAATCCTACTAAATTTGGGCCATACTTTTCAAATTTATGGTCAAAATTAATCTAGCTCTATTAGGTTTCAAGATTGTGGAGGTCTGGTCCTGGAATTAGGCACATATGTGATAGCTAGCGAAAAACTGACATCGCAGCTGAAAAGAATGACCCAAAATTAGTGGGTTTAAAAAAAAATTCCAATAAGATCTAATAAAAATTGCCTGTGTTATTAAAAAAATTGAATTTTTGAACTTTATGACGTCATCAGAATCCAAAAAATTTAATTTTGCTCTATCACATCCAAATTTTATCCAATTTTGATAAACCAAGTATGTAATCCTACTAAATTTGGGCCATACTTTTCAAATTTATGGTCAAAATTAATCTAGCTCTATTAGGTTTCAAGATTGTGGAGGTCTGGTCCTGGAATTAGGCACATATGTGATAGCTAGCGAAAAACTGACATCGCAGCTGAAAAGAATGACCCAAAATTAGTGGGTTTCAAAAAAAATTCCAATAAGATCGGAAAAAAACTGCCTGTGTTATTAAAAAAATTTAATTTTTGAACATTATGACGTCATCAGAATCCAAAAAATTTAATTTTGCTCTATCACATCCAAATTTTATCCAATTTTGATAAACCAAGTATGTAATCCTACTAAATTTGGGCCATACTTTACAAATTTATGGTCAAAATTAATCTAGCTCTATTAGGTTTCAAGATTGTGGAGGTCTGTTCCTGGAATTAGGCA